>NW_023330592.1:0-108699 GCF_011100685.1 Canis lupus familiaris
TCACCATGCCAGTGACACAGGTCCCCACGTGGGCCTCACTTCGACCTGGTGAATCTGGTCCTTACCTGGTTCTCACCCGGAACTGGTAACTCTGGTCACCACCTGGGAATCACCTGGGCCTGGTGAATCTGGTCCCCATCTGGGCCTCATCCAGTCCTGGTGACTTTGTTCCACACCTGGACCTGATTGCTGTGGACTCCTTCTTGCCTCACCTGGAATGGTGACTCTGATCCTAACTGGGCCTCACCCAGTTCTGGTGACTCTGGTCCTCATCTGTGGACCATTATGAGCTGGATAAACTCTTCCACCCCTGAGCCTCACCTGGACATGATGACTCTGGAGCCCCTCTGGGCCTCAGCCTGATATGGTGACTCTGGTCCCCATCCGTATGTCACCTCACCAGGTGAATCTGGAACCCCTCTATGCCTCAACTTGACCTGGTAAATCTGGTCCTCAACTGGGCCTCACCGGGACCTAGTGAACATGCTCCCCACCTGCGCCTCATCTGGACCTGGTGACTCTGGTTCTACCTGGGCATCATCGGGACATGGTTACTCTATTCCACTGGGACTGACCTGATCCTGGTAACTCTGGTCCTGACTTTGGCCTCTTCTGTACCAGGTGACTCTGGCTCCACCTCGGCCTCACCTGTAACCTGTGACTCTGATCCTAAGCATGGCCTCACCTGACCTGGTGACTGTGGTTCCCATCTGGACCTCACCTGGACCTCATGTCTCTGGTCCCACCTGGGCCTCACCAGGACCTGGCGTCTCTGGGACCCTCCTGGGTAGCATCAGGATATGGTTACAGTGTTCACTAACAGTGCGCCAGCCGGAACTATTAACTCTGGTCTTCACCTGGGCCACACCTGCACTGTGACACTGGTTCCCACCTGGGTCTCACCTGGACATGGTGAGTCGTATCCCCACCTGGTCCTCACCTATAACTGGTGATTTCGTTCCCACATGGAGATCATATGGACCTGTTGTCCGCAGTGTTTCTAGCTTCTTTTTTTTAATTTTTATTTATTTATGATAGTCACAGAGAGAGATTGGCCGAGACACAGACAGAGGGAGGAGCAGGCTCCATGCACAGGGAGTTCGACGTGGGATTCGATCCCGGGTCTCCAGGGTCGAGCCCTGGGCCAAAGGCAGGCGCCAAACCGCTGCGCCACCCAGGGATCCATGTGTTTCTAGCTTCTCATGTACCTCGGACTCTGGTCCCACGAGGGCCTCACTGGGACCTGGTGAGTTTGGTTGCAACCGGCACCTCACCTGGACCTGGTGATTCTGGTCTGCACCTGAGACTACCCTGGATCTGGTGACTGTGGTCCCCACCTCAGCTTCACCTGGATTTGGGGATTCCGGTCCCCATCTGGGCCTCACCTGGCCCTGTTGATCATGGTCCTCAACTGGGCAAAATTGGGACCCGGTGACTGTGTTCCACAACTGGACCTCACCTGGACAGGTGACTCTGGTCCCCCTTGGGTCTCACCGTGCCCTAGTGACTGTGAACCCCACTTTGGCCTGACTTGGACCTGCTGACCCTGGATGCCACCAAAGTCTGATTTCGAAAGTTGACTCTGGTTCTTTCAAGGGCCTCCCCTGTATCTGGTGATCCTGGTCCGCATCTGGGCCTCACCTGGACGTGGTTACTCTTGTCACCACCGGGGACTCACCTGGACCTGCTCACTGTGTTCTACACCTGGGCCTCAAGTACACCTCTTGACCATAGTCCCCAAGCCGGCCTCACATGGACTTGTTTCCTCTGATCCCCACGGGGCCTCACGTGTACCTGGTAACTCTGGTCCTCACCTGGGCCTTATCTGGGCCTAGTGACTCTGGTCCCCACCTGGACTTCACCTGGATCTGGTGACTCTGGTCCCCACCTGGACCTCACCTGGATCTGGTGACTCTGGTCCTCAGTTCGGCCTCACCTGGACCTGGTGTCTCTCGTCCCCACTTTGACCTAACTCAAAACTGCAGAATCTTGCCAAACCTAGGACGCACCCAGACCTGGGGACTCTTGTCCCCAGCTATGCCTCAATTCGACCTGACCTGATGAATCTGGTCCTCACGTGGTCCTCACATGGACTTGGGACTCAGCTGCATAGAGTGGCTCTGGTTCCCACAAGAGTCTCACCTGTTACTGGTGACTCGGGTCTTTTTCTATGCCTCACAAGGACCTAGTGAGTGATTCTGTTCCCCATCTGGGCCTGCATGGCCCTAGTGACTCTGGTCCTCACTCAGGCATCATTGGGACCTGGATACTCTATTCCACACCTGGGCCCCTCTTTGACCAGGGACCTCTGGTCCCATTCTTGGCCTCAAATTAAACTGGTTACTCTGGTGCCCCTCTCGGATTCACCCTTACCTCGTGACTCTGGTCACCCCTTGGTTCACTTGGGCCTGGTGAATCTGGTCCTTAGCTGGTCCACACCTGGAATTGGTTTCTGGTCGTCACCTGGGTCTCACCTGGACTTGGTGAATCATGTTGCCACCTGCGCCTCACCTGGACCTTGTGACTGTGGTCCCTCCTGGACCTCACCTGGATCTGGTGGCTCTGGTTCCCATATGGGGCTCTCCTGGACCTGGTTCCTGTGGTCTCCATCTGGCCTCACCTGGAACACAATGACTCTGATCCATATTTGGGCCTCTCCTGGACCTGTTGACTCTGGTCCTTACCTGGCCATCATTGGGACCTGGATACTCTCTTATATACCTGGGCCTCACCTGGACCTGGTGACTGTGGTCCCACCTGGGCCTCACCTGGACGAGGTGACTGGTTCCCACAGGGACCTCACCTGGACCTGGTGACTCAGGTCCTCAAATGGGCATCATGAGACCTGGTTTTTCAGTTCCACATCGGGGCCTCACCTGGACCTAGTGATTCTCGTCCCCCTCTGGGCCTCACACTGACGTGCTGACTCTGGTCCCCACCTGGATATCACCAGAACCGGGTGACTCTGGTCCCCCTCTGGGACTCATCCGGACCTGGGACACTGGTCCTCAACTGGGTCTCAACAGGACCTGGTGAATCTACTCCTCACTTAGGCCTCGTCTGGACCTTGTGACTCTTTTCCCACCTGGCATCAATGGGACATGGTTACTCTCTTCCGCACCTGGGCCTCACATGGACATGATAACTTTGCTCCGCCCTTTGGCCTCAACTGGTCCTGATGACCATGGTCCCCCCACCTAGGACTCAATCTGGACCTGGAGACTGTTGTCCCCACCTGGGTCTCACCTGGACCTGGTGACTCTCGTTCCCACATGAACCACACTGGACCTGGTGACTGTGGTGTTCTTGTAGACTCACATTTACCTGGTGACTCCGGTGCCCACTACGGCCTCACGTGGATCTGGTGACTCTGGCCTGCTGGTTGGCCTCACTTGGACCTGGTGAGTGGGGTTGCCACCTGGGCCTCACCCAAACCTGGTGACTCAGGTCCTCAACTGGGCCTCACCTGGACCTAGTGAATATGCTCCATCTGGGCCTCATTTGGACCTGGTGACTCTGGTCCCTCACCCTTGGGGCGTTACATAGGGACATGGTTTCCACTGCATGGCCTGCATGTTGGCCTCACCCTGGATATGGTAACTCTAGTCAGTACCTGGGGATCCATCGGGATTATTGTTCCTCAGCACGGCCTGCAGTCTTGGAAATCACCCTGGAACCTGGTGAGTGGTGTGTTGTTCATCTGGGCCCTCAAACCATGCCTGCTGACACAGGTCCCCCCCCACGCGGGCCTACTTGGACCTGGTGAATCTGGTCCGTTACCTGGTCCTCACCCGGAACTGGTAACTCTGGTCACCACCTGGGATTCACCTGGGCCTGTTGAATCTGGTTCCCCCATCTGGGCCTCACCCAGTCCTGGTGACTTTGTTCCCACCTGGGCCTGATTGCGGTGGCGCCTTCTTGGCCTCACCTGGAACTGGTGACTCTGATCCTAACTGGGACTCACCCAGATCTGGTGACTCTGGTCCTCACCTGTGGACCATTTATGACCTGTATACTCTGTTCCACACCTGAGACTCACCTGGACATGATGAATTTGGATCCCTCTGGGCCTCAGTCTGACATGTGGACTCTGTTCCCCATCTGGATGTCACGTAGACCAGGTCAATCTGGTATCCCTCTAGGCCTCAACTTGACCTGGTGACTCTGGTCCTCAACTGGGGCCTCACCGGAATCTAGTGAACATGGCCCCACCTGCGCCTCATCTGGACCTGGTGACTCTTGTCACCACCGGGAACTCACCTGGACCTTGCTTACTGTGTTCCACACCTGGGCCTCAAGTAGACCTGTTGCACCATGGTCCCCAAGCCGGCCTCACATGAACCTGTTGCCATCTGATCCCCACCGGGGCTTCACGTGTACCTGGTAACTCTGGTCCTCAACCGGGGCTCATCTGGCTCCTAGCGACTCGGTCCCCACCTGGGCTTCACCTGGATCTGGTGACTCTGGTCCCCACCTGGACTTCACCTGGATCTGGGGACACTGGTCCCAACCTGGACCTGACATGCATCTGGTGACTCTGGTCCTCCGTTTGGCCTCACCTGGATCTGGCATCCCTCCTCACCACTTTGACCTAAATCAGAACTGCTGAATCTTGCCCCACCTCGGCCGCACCAGACCTGGTGACTCTTGTCCCCAGCTATGCCTCAATTCGTCCTGATGAATCTGGTCCTCACGTGAGCCTCACATGGACCTGGGACTCAGCTGGATAGAGTGGCTCTGGTTTCCCACAAGGGGCTCACCTGATACAGCTGACTGTGGTCTTATTCTATGCCTCACCTGGTCCTAGTGATTCTGTTCCCATCTGGGCCTGCATGGCCCTAGTGGACTCCTGGTCCTCAACTCAGGAATCATTAGGACCTGGATACTCTATTCCACACCTGTGCCTCACATTGACCATGGACCTCTCGTCCCATTCTGGGACTCAAACTAAACTAGTTACTGGTTCCCCTTTGGGCCTCACCCTTACCTGGTTGACTCTGGTCACCCGTTTGGCTTCAACTTGGGCCTGGTGAATCTGGTCCTTAGCTAGTCTCACCTGAATCTGGTGAATGGTATCCACCTGGGCCTCACCTGGTCTTGGGAGAATCCTGTTGCCACATGTGCCTCACCTGGACCTTGTGACTGTGGTCCCACCTGGATCTCACCTGGATCTGGTGGCTCTGGTTCTCATATGGGGCTCTCCTGGACCTGGTTCCTGTGGTCTCCATCTGGCCTCACCTGGAACACAATGACTCTGATCCATATTTGGGCCTCTCCTGCACCCGTTGACTATGGTCCTTACATGGGCATCATTGGGACCTCGATACTCTCTTATATACCTGGGCCTCACCTGGACCTGTGACTTTGGTCCCACCCGGGCCTCTACTGGATGAGGTGACTGGTTCCCACAGGGACCTCACCTGGACCTGGTGACTCAGGTCCTCATATGCGCATCATGGTACCTGGTTTCTCAGTTCCACATCGGGGCCTCACCTGTACCTAGTGATTCTCGTCCCCCTCTGGACCTCACCCTGACGTGGTGACTCTGGTCCCCACCTGGATATCACCAGAACCGGGTGACTCTGGTCCCCCTCTGGGCTCACCCGGATATGGGGACACCTGGTCCTCAACTGGGCCTCAATAGGACCTGGTGAATCTACTCCTCACTTAGGCATCGTCTGGACCTTGTGACACTTTTCCCACCTGGCATCAATGGGACATTGCTACTCTCTGTTCCCCACCTGGGCCTCACCTGGACATGATGACTTTGCTCCACTCTTTGGCCTCAACTGGTCCTGATGACTCTGGTCCCCCCCCTAGGCCTCAATCTGGACCTGGTGACTGTGGTCCCCACCTGGGTCTCACCTGGACCTGGTGACTCTCGTTCCCTGGTGAACCACACGTGGACCTGGTGACTGTGGTTTTCTTGTAGACTCACATTTACCTGGTGACTTCCGGTCCCCACTAGGGCCTCACCTGGATCTGGTTACTCTGGCCCGCTGGTTGGCCTCACCTGGACCTGGTGAGTGGGGGTTGCCACCTAGGCCTCACACATAGCTGGTGACTCAGGTCCCCACGTGAGCCTCTTGGACCTGGTGAATCTGGTCCTTACCTGGTCCTTTCCTAGACCCGGGGACTCTATCCCCACCTGGGCCTCACCTGGACCTGGTGAATCTGGTCCCTATCTGGTTCTCACCCAGGTCTGGTGACTTTGTTCCCCACCTGGACCTGATTGCTGTGAACTCTCTCTTGGCCTCACCTGCAACTGGTGACTCTGATTCTATCTGGGCCTCACCCAGATCTGGTGACTCTGGTCCTCACTTGGGCATCATTGTACCTGGTGACTCTGTTCCACACCTGAGCCTCACCTGGACCCGATGACTCTGGGACCACTCTGGGCCTCCACCTGACCTGGTTGACTCTCGTCCCCATCTGGATATCACCTGGACCAGATGATTCTCTTACCCTTCTAAGGCTCAAGCAGATATGGTGAAAACTGGTCCTCAACTGGGCCTCACCTGGACCTAGTGAATATGCTCCATCTGGGCCTTATTTGGACCCTGGTGACTTTGGTTCCCTACCTGGGCTCATCGGGGACATGGTTCCACTGCATTGCCTGCAGATGGGCCTCATCTGGACCTGGCAAATCTGGTCCCAACCTGAGCATCACCAGGACATGGTTCCTCTGCATGGCCTGCAGGTTGGCCTCACCTGGACGTGGTAAGTGGGGTTGCCACCTGGGCCTCCCCCATACCTTGTGACCCAGGGCCCCACGTGGGCCCTCTCTTTGACATGGTGAATCTGGTCCTTACCTGGTCCTCACTCGGAACTAGTAAGTCTGGACCCAACATGGGAATCATCTGGACCTGGTGAATCTGGTCCCCATTGGGCCTCATCCAGTCCTGGTGACTTTGGTTCCCCACCTGGACCTGATTGCTGTGGACTCCTTTGGGCCTCACCTGGAACGGGTGACTCTGATCGTAACTGGGACTCACCCAGATCTTGGTGACTCTGGTCCTCAACCTGTGGACCATTATGAACTGGATACTCTGTTCCACACCTGAGACTCACCTGGACATGATGAAGCTGGATCCCCTCTGGGCCACAGCCTGACATGGTGACTCAGGTCCCCATCTGGGATATCACCAGAATCGGGTGACTCTGTTCCCCCTCTGGGACTCACCCGGAGCTGGGACACTGGTCCTCAACTGGGCACAACTGGACCTGGTGAATATACTCCTCACTTAGGTCTCGTCTGGACCTTGTGACACTTTTCCCACCGGCATCAATGGGACATGGTTACTCTGTTCCCTCTGAGCCTCACCTGGACATGATAACTTTGCTCCACACTTTGACCTCAACTGGTCTTGATGACTCTGATCCCCGCACCTAGGCCTCAAACTGAACCTAGTGACTGTGGTCCCCACCTGGGTCACACCTGGACCTGGTGACTGTGGTCCCCACATGGGTCTCACCTGGACCTGGTGGTCTCGTTCCCACATGAACCGAGCTGGACCTGGTGACTGGCGTTCTTGTAGACTCACTTTTACCTGGTGATCCGGTCCCCACTAGGGACTCACTGGATCTGGTGACTCTGGCCTGCAGTTGGTCTCACCAGGACCTGGTGAGTGGGGTTGCCACCTGGCCTCACCCATACCTGGTGACTCAGTCCCCTACGTGGGCCCCTTGGACCTGGTGAATCTTGTCCTTACCCGGTCCCTCCTAGACCCGGGGACTCTTGTCCCACCTGGGCCTCACCTGGACCTGGTGAATCTGGTCCACATCTGGCCATCACCCATTCCTGGTGACTTGTTCCCCACCTGGACCTGATTGCTGTGCCCTTTCTTGGCCTCACCTGGACTGGTGAGTCTGATCCTATCTGTGCGTCACCCAGACCGGTGACTCTTGTCCTCACCTGGGCATCATTGGTACCTGGTGACTCTGTACCACACCTGAGCCTCACCTGGAAATGTTGACTCTGGAACCGCTCTGGCCTCACCCTGACCTAGTGACTCTGGTCCCCATCTGGATGTCACATGGACAAGGTGATTCTGGTACCCCCTAGGCCTCAAACAGATCTGGTGACTCTGGTCTTCAAGGGGACTCACCTGTACCTAGTGAATATGCTCCATCTGGGCCTCATATGGACCTGGTGTCTCAGGTCCTACCTGGTCATCATCGGGACATGGTTCCACTGCATGGCCTGCAGGTTGGCCTCACCTGGACCTCGTAACCTGGTCCCTACCTGGGCATCATCGGGACATGATTCCTCTGTATGGCCTGCAGGTTGCTTCACCTGGACCTGGTGAGTGGGGTTGCCACCAGGGCCTCACCCATGCATGGTGACCACCGGTCCCCACGTGGGCCCCAGTATGCCCTGGTGAATCTGGTCCGTACCTGATCCTCACCCGTACAGGTAATTCTGGTCACCACCTGGGAATCACCTGGACCTGGTGTATCTGGCCCCATCTGGGCCTCACCCAGTCCTGGTTGACTTTGTTCCCCACCTGGACCTGATTGCTGTGGACTCCTTCTTGGCCTCACGTGGAACTGGAGGACTATGATCCTAACTGGGAATCACCCAGATCTGGTGACTCTGGTCCTCACCTGTGGACCATTATGACCTGGATACTCTGTTCCACACGTGAGCCTCACCTGGACATGATGACTCTGGATCCCCTAGGGGCCTCAGCCTGACATGGTGACTCTGGTCCCCATCTGGATGTCACCTAGACCAGGTGAATCTGTTACGCCTCAAGGGCTCAAATAGACCTGGTGACTCTGGTCCTCAACTGGGCCTCACCGAGACCTAGTGAATATGCTCCCCACCTGCGCCTCATCTGGACCTGGTGACGCTGGGTCTACCTGGGCATCATCGGAACATGGTTACTCTGTTCCCCACTGGGACTGACCTGATCCTGGTAACTCTGGTCCTGAATTTGGCCTCATTGTACCAGGTGACTCTGGCTCCACCTGGGCCTCACATGTAACCTGTGACTCTGATCCTAAGCATGGCCTCACCTGACCTGGTCTCTGTGGTTCCCATCGGGACCTCACGTGGACCTCATGTCTCTGGTCGCACCTGGGGCTCACCAGGACCTGGTGTCTCTGGTACCCACCTGGGTAGCATCAGGATATGGTTACACTCTTCACTAACAGTGACCCAGCCGGACCTATTAACTCTGGTCTTCACCTGGGGCACACCTGGACATGGTGACACTGGTACCCACTTGGGTCTGACCTGAACATGGTGAGTCGGATCCCCGCCTGGTCCTCACCTGTAACTGGTGATTCTCATTCCCACATGGACATCATGTGGACCTGGTGGCTGCAGTTTTTCTAGCTTCTCATATACCTCGTGACTCTGGTCCCCCACTAGGGCCTCACCGGGACCTGGTGAGTGTGGTTGCCACCTGCACCTCACCTGGACCTGGTGATTCTGGTCTGCACCTGAGACTACCCTGGATCTGGTGACTGTAGTCCCCACCTGGGCTTCACCTGGATTTTGGGGACTCCGGTCCCCATCTGGGACTAACCTGGCACTGTTGACTATCGTCCTCAACTGGGCAAATTTGGGACCCGGTGACTGTGTTCCACAACTGGACCTCACCTGGATCAGGTGACTCTGGTCCCCCTCTGGGTCTCACCGTGCCGTAGTGACTGTGAACCCCACTTTAGCATGACTTGGACCTGTTGACCCTGGTTGCCACCTGCGCCTGACCTCGAACTGTTGACACTGGTTCTTTCAAGGGCGTCCCCTGGACATGGTGATCCTGGTGCCCACATGGGCCTCACCTGGACCTGGTGACTCTTGTCACCACCGGGAAGTCACCTGGATCTGCTTACTGTGTTCCACACCTGGGCCTCAAGTAGACCTGTTGACCATGGTCCCCAAGCCGACCTCACATGGACCTGTTGCCTCTGATCCCCACCGGGGCTTCACGTATACCTGGCAACTCTGGTCCTCACATTCGCCTCATCTGGACCTAGTGACTCTGGTCCCCACCTGGGCTTCACCTGGATCTGATGACTCTGGTCCCCACCTGGACTTCACCTGGATCTGGTGACTCTGGTCCCCACCTGGACCTGACCTGCATCTGGTGACTCTGGTCCTCAGTTTGGCCTCACCTGGACCTGGTGAGTGGGGTTGCCACCTGGACCTCACCCATACCTGGTGACTCAGGTCCCCACTTGAGCCTCTTGGACCTGGTGAATCTGGTAATTCTGGTCACCACCTGGGAATCCCCTGGACCTGGAAAATCTGGTCGCCATCTGGGCCTCACCCAGTCCTGGTGACTTTGCTCCCCACCTGGACCTGATTACTGTGGACTCCTTTTGGGCCTCACCTGGAACTGGTGAGTCTGATCCTAACTGGGCCTCACCCAGATCTGGTGACTCTGGTCCTCACCTGCGGACCACTATGACCTGGATACTCTGTTCCACACCTGAGCCTCACCTGGACATAATGACTCTGGATCCTCTCTGGGCCTCACTCTGACATGGTGACTCTGGTCCCCATCTGGATGTCACCTAGACCAGGTGAATCTGGTACCCCTGTCGGCCTCAACCAGACCTGGTGACTCTGGTCCTCAACTGGGCCTCACCTGGACCTAGTGAACATGCTCCCTCACCTGCGCCTCATCTGGACGTGGTGACTCGGGTACTACCTGGGCATCTTCGGGACATGGTTACTCTATTCCCCAATGGGACTGACCTGATCCTAGTAACTCTGGTCCTGTCTTTGGCCTCTTTTGTACCAGGTCACTCTGGCTCCACCTGGGCCTCACCTGTAACTGGTAACTCTGACCCTAAGCATGGCCTCACCTGACCTGGTGACTGTGGTTCCCATCGGGTCTTACCTGGACCTCATGTCTCTGGTCCCACCTGGGCCTCACCAGGACCTGGTGTCTCCGGTACACACCTGGGTAGCATTAGGATATGGTTACACTGTTCACTAACAGTGACCCAGCCGGACCTATTTACTCTGGTCTTCACCTGGGCCACACCTGGACATGGTGACACTGGATACCACCTGGGTCTCAACTTGACATGGTGAGTCAGATCCCCACCTGGTCCTCTTGTGTAACTGCTGATTCTCCGGCCCACATGGACATCATGTGGACCTGGTGGCTGCAGTGTTTCTAGCTTCTCATGTACCTTGTGCCTCTGGTCCCCGCCAGGGCCTCACTGTGTCCTGGGGAATGTTGTTGCCACCTGCATCTCACTTGGACCTGGTGTTTATGGTCTGCACCTGAGACTACCCTGGATCTACTGACTGTGGTCCCCATCTGGGCTTCACCTGGATATTTGGACTCCGGTCCCCATCTGGGCCACACCTGGCCCTGTTGACTATCGTCCTCAACTGGGCAAAATTGGGACCCGGTGACTGTGTTCCAAAACTGGAAGTCACCTGGACCAGGTGACTCTGGTCCCCCTCTGGGTCTCACCGTGCCTAGTGACTGTGAACCCCACGTTGGCCTGACTTGGACCTGCTGACCCTGGTTGCCACCTGCGTCTAACCTCGAACTGTTGACTCTGGTATTTTCAAGGGCCTCCCCTGTACCTGGTTATCCTGTTCCCCACCTGGGACCTCACCTGGACGTGGTGACTCTTGTCACCACCGGAGACTCACCAGGACCTGCTTACTGTGTTCCACACCTGGGCCTCAAGTAGACTTGTTGACCATGGTCCCCAAGCCGGCCTCACATGGACCTGTTGCCTCTGATCCCCACCGGGGCCTCAAGTGTACCTGGGAACTCTGGTCCTCACCTGGGCCTCATCTGGTCCTAGAGACTATGGTCTCCACCTGGGCTTCACCTGGATCTGGTGACTCAGGTCCCCACCTGGACTTACCTGGATCCGTTGACACTGGTCCCCACCTGGACCTCTCCTGGACCTGGTGACTCTCTTTCCAACATGGACCTCACCTGGATCTGGTGACTCTGGTCCTCAGTTTGGCCTCACCTGGACCTGGTGTCTCTCGTCCCCACTTGAACCTAACTCAGAACTGCTGAATATTGCCCCAACCTGGCCACATCCATACCTGGTGACTCTTGTCCCCACATTTGCCTCAATTCCACCTGATGAATCTGGTCCTAACGTTTGCCTCACATGGACCTGGCACTCAGCTGGACCTGGGACTTAGCTGGATAGAGTGGATCTGGTTCCCACAAGGGGTCACCTGATACTGGTGACTGTGGTTTTAGTCTATGCCTCATCAGGACCTAGTGATTCTGTTCCCCATCTGGGCCTGCATGGCCCTAGTGACTCTGGTACTCACCCAGGCATCATTGCGACCTGGATACTCTATTCCACACTTGGCCTCACTTTGACCAGGGACCTCTGGTCCCATTCTGGACCTCAAACTAATCTGGTTACTCTGGTTCCCCCTCTGGGCCTCACCCTTACCTGGTGACTCTGGTCACCCCTTGGGCTTCATTTGGGCCTGGTGAATCTGGTCCTTAGGTGGTCCGCACCTGGATCTGGTGACTGGTCGCCACCTGGACCTCTTCTGGACTTGGTGAATCCTGTTGCCACCTGGGCCTCACTTGGACCTTGTGACTGTGGTCCCACCTGGACCTCACCTGGATCTGGGGGCTCTGGTTCCCATTTGGGGCTCTCCTGGACCTCGTTCCTGTGGTCTCCATCTGGCCTATCCTGGAACACAATGACTCTGATCCATATTTGTGCCTCTCCTGCACTTGTTGACTCTGGTCTTTACCTGGGCATCATTGGGACCTGGATACTCTCTTATATACCTGGGCCTCACCTGGACCTGGTGATAGAGGTCCCACCTTGGCCTCACCTGGATAGGTGACTGGTTCCCACAGGGACCTCACCTGGTCCTGGTGACTCAGGTCCTCATATGGGCATCATGGGACCTGGTTTCTCAGTTCCACATAGGGGCCTCATCTGGACCTAATGATTCACCTTCCCCTCTGGGCCTCACCCTGACGTGGTGACTCTGGTCCCCACCTGGATATCACCAGAACCGGGTGACTCTGGTCTCCCTCTGAGACTCAGCGGAGCTGTGGACACTGGTTCTCAACTAGGCCTCAACAGGACCTGATGAATCTACTCTTCACTTAGGCCTCGTCTGACCTTGTGACTCTTTTCCCACCTGGCATCAATGGGACATTGTTACTCTGTTCCCCACCTGGGCCTCACCTGGACATGATAACTTTGCTCCATTCTTTGGCCTCAACTGGTCCTGATGACTCTCGTCCCCCCACCTAGGCCTCAATAGGGACCTGGTGACTGTGTTCCCCACCTGGGTCTCCCCTGGACCTGGTGACTCTCGTTCCTACATGAACCACACCTGGACTTGGTGACTGTGGTGTTCTTGTAGACTCACATTTCCCAGGTGACTCAGGTCCCCACTAGGGCCTCACCTCGATCTGGAGACTCTGGCCTGCAGGTTCGCCTCACCTGGACTTGGTGAGTGGGGTTGACACCTGGGCGTCACCCATACCTGGTGACTCAGGTCCCCACGTGGGCCTCTTGGACCTGGTGAATCTGGTCCTTACCTGGCCTCTCTCAGACCCAGGGACTCTGGTCACCACCTGGACCTCACCTGGACCTGGTGATTCTGGTCCCCATTTGGGCCTCACCCATTCCTGGTGACTTTGTTCCCCACCTGGACCTGATTGCTGTGGACTCTTTCTTGGCCTCACCTGGAACTGGTGACTCTGATCCTATCTGCGCATCACCCAGATCTGGTGACTCTGGGCCTCACCTGGGCATCATTGGTACCTGGTGACTCTGTTCCATGCCAGAGCCTAACCTGGACATGATGACTCTGGAACCACTCTAGGCCTCTCCCTGACCTGATGCCTCAGGTCCCCATCTGGATGTCACCTGGACGATGTGATTCTGGTACCCCTCTAAACCTCAACCAGATCTGGTGACAGTGGTCCTCAACTGGACCTCACTGGACCTAGTGAATATGCTCCATCTGGGTCTCATTTGGACCTGGTGACTCTAGTCCCTATCTGGGCATCATCGGGACATGGTTCCTCTGCATGGCCTGCAATTTGGCCTCACCTGGACCTGGGGAGTGGGGTTGCCACCTGGGCCTCACCCATGCTTGGTGACACAGGTACCGACGTGGGCCTCACTTGGACCTGGTGAATCTGGTCCTTACCTGGTCCTACCCGGAACTGTTAACTCTGGTCACCACCTGGGAATCACCTGTACCTGGTGAATCTGGTCCCTATCTGGGCCTCACCCAGTCCTCGTGACTTTGTTCCCCACCTGCACCTGATTGCTGTGGATTCCTTCTTGGCCTCACCTGGAACTGGTGACTCTGATCCTACCTGGGCCTCACGCAGATCTGGTGACTCTGGTCCTCACCTGTGGACCATTATGACCTGGATCTCTGTTCCACACCTGAGCCTCACCTGGACATGATGACTATGAATCCCCTCTGGGCCTCACCCTGACATGGTTACTCTGCTCCACATCTGGATGTCACCTAGACCAGGTGAATCTGGTACCCCTATCGGCCTCAACTAGACCTGGAGATTCTGGTCCTCAAGTGCGCCTCACGGAGACCTAGAGAATAAGCTCCCCACCTGCTCCTCATCTGCACCTGGTGACTCTGGTTCTACCTGCGCATCATCGGGACATGGTTACTCTATTCCCCACTGGGACTGACCTGATCCTGGTAACTCTGGTCCTGACTTGGCCTCTTCTGTACCAGGTGACTCTGGCTCCACCTGGGCTTCACCAGTAACTGGTGATTCTGATCCTAAGCATGGCCTCACCAGACCTGGTGACTGTGGTTCCCATCGGGACCTCACCTGGACCTCATATCTCTGGTCCCACCTGGGCCTCACCAGTACCTGGTGTCTCTGGTACCCACCTGGGTAGCATCAGGATATGGTTACACTGTTCACTAACAGTGACCCAGCCGGATCTATTAACTCTGGTCTTCACCTGGGCCACACCTGGACATGGTGACACTCGTTCCCACCTGGGTCTCAACTGGACATGGTGAGTCGGATCCCCACCTGGTACTCACCTGTAACTGGTGATTCTCGTTCCCACATGGACATCCTGTGGACCTAGTGGCTGCAGTGTTTCTAGCTTCTCATGTACCTCGTGACTCTGGTCCCCACCAGGGCCTCACCGGGACCTGGTGAGTGTGGTTGCCACCTGCACCTCACCTGGACTTGGTGATTCTGGTCTGCACCTGAGACTACCCTGGATCTGGTGACTGTGGTCCCCACCTGGTCTTCACCTGGATTTGGGGACTCCGTTCCCCATCTGGGCCTCACCTGGCCCTGTTGACCATGTTCCTCAACTGGGCACAATTGGGGCCCGGTGACTGTGTTCCACAAATGGACCTCACCTGGACCAGGTGACTCTGGTCCCCCTCTGGTTCTCACCGTGCCCTAATGACTGTGAACCGCACTTTGGCCTGACTTGGACCTGCTGACCCTGGTTGCCACCTGCGCTTGACTTCGACCTGTTGACTCTGGTTCTTTCTTTTTTCTTTTCTTTTTAAATTTATTTTTTATTATTGGTGTTCTATTTACTAACATACAGAATAACCCCCAGTGCCCGTCACCCATTCACTCCCACCCCCCGCCCTCCTCCCCTTCTACCACCCCTAGTTCGTTTCCCAGAGTTAGCAGTCTTTACGTTCTGTCTCCCTTTCTGATATTTCCCACACATTTCTTCCCCCTTCCCTTATATTCCCTTTCACTATTATTCATATTCCCCAAATGAATGAGAACATATAATGTTTCTCTTTCTCCGACTCGCTTACTTCACTCAGCATAATACCCTCCAACTCCATCCACGTTGAAGCAAATGGTGGGTATTTGTCATTTCTAATTGCTAGTAATATTCCATTGTATACATAAACCACATCTTCTTTATCCATTCATCTTTCGTTGGACACCGAGGCTCCTTCCACAGTTTGGCTATCGTGGCCATTGCTGCTATAAACATCGGGGTGCAGGTGTCCCGGCGTTTCATTGCATTTGTCTCTTTGGGGAAAATCCCCAACAGTGCAATTGCTGGGTCGTAGGGCAGGTATTTTTTTAACTGTTTGAGGAACCTCCACACAGTTTTCCAGAGTGGCTGCACCAGTTCACATTCCCACCAACATTGTATGAGGATTCCCTTTTCTCCGCATCCTCTCCAACATTGGTTGTTTCCTGTCTTGGTAATTTTCCCCATTCTCACTGGTGTGAGGTGGTATCTCATTGTGGTTTTGATTTGTATTTCCCTGATGGCAAGTGATGCGGAGCATTTTCTCATGTGCATGTTGCCCATGTCTATGTCTTCCTCTGTGAGATTTCTGTTCATGTCTTTTGCCCATTTCATGATTGGATTGTTTCTTTGGTGTTGAGTTTCATAAGTTCTTTATAGATCTTGGAAACTAGTCCTTTATCTGATATGTCATTTGCAAATATCTTCTCCCATTCTGTAGGTTGTCTTTGAGTTTGGTTGACTGTATCCTTTGCTGTGCAAAAGCTTCTTATCTTGATGAAGTCCCAATAGTTCATTTTTGCTTTTGTTTCTTTTGCCTTCGTGGATGTATCTTGCAAGAAGTTACTATGGCCGCGTTCAAAACGGGTGTTGCCTGTGTTCTTCTCTAGGATTTTGATGGAATCTTGTCTCACATTTAGATCTTTCATCCATTTTGAGTTTATCTTTGTGTATGGTGAAAGAGAGTGGTCTAGTTTCATTCTTCTGCATGTGGATGTCCAATTTTCCCAGCACCATTTATTGAAGAGACTGTCTTTCTTCTAATGGATAGTCTTTCCTCCTTTATCGAATATTAGTTGCCCATAAAGTTCAGGGTCCACTTCTGGATTCTCTATTCTGTTTCACTGATCTATGTGTCTGTTTTTGTGCCAGAAGACTCTAGTTCTTTCAAGGGCCTCAACTGTACCTGGTGATCCTGGTTCCCACCTGGGACTCACCTGGACGTGGTGACTCTTTTCACCACCGGGGACTCACCTGGACCTGCTTACTGTGTTACACACCAGGGCCTCAAGTAGACCTGTTGACCATGGTCCCCAAGCCAGCCTCACATGGACCTGTTGCCTCTGATCCCCACCGGGGCCTCACGTGTACCTGGTAACTCTGGTCCTCACCAGGGCCTCATCGGGACCTAGTGACTCTGGTCCCCACCTGGGCTTCACTTGGATCTGGTGACTCTGGCCCCACCTGGATATCACCAGAACCTGGTGACTCTGGTCCCCGTCTGAGACTCACCCGGAGCTGGGGACACTGGTCCTCAACTAGGCCTCAGCAGGACCTGGTGAATCTACTCCTCACTTAGTCTTCGACTGGACCTGTGACTCTTTTCCCACCTGGCATCAATGGGACATGGTTACTCTGTTCCCCACCTGGGCCTCACCTGGACAGGATAACTTTGCTCCGCACTTTGGCCTCAACTGGTCCTGATGACTCTGGACCCACTACCTAGGCCTCAATCTGGACCTGGTGACTGTGGTCCCCACCTGGGTCTCACCTGGACCTGGTGACTCTCGTTCGCACATGAATCTCACCTGGACCTGGTGACTGTGGTGTTCTTGTAGACTCACTTTTACCTGGTGACTCTGGTCCTCACTAGGGCCTCTCCTGGATCTGGTGACTCTGGCCTGCAGGTTGGCCTCTCCTGGACCTGGTGAGTGGGGTTGCCACCTGGGCCTCACCCATACCTGTTGACTCAGGTCCCCACGTGGGCCGCTTGGACCTGGTGAATCTGGTCCTTACCTGGTCCTCTCCCAGACCCGGGGACTCTGGTCACCACCTGGGCCTCACCTGGACCTGGTGACTCTGGTCCTCACCTGGGCATCCTTGGTACCTGGTGACTCTCTTCCACACCTGAGCCTCTCCTGAACATGATGACTCTTGAACCTCTCTGGGCCTCACCCTGACCTGGTGACTCTGGTCCCCATCTAGATGTCACCTTGACCAGGTGATTCTGGTATCCCTCTAGGGCTCAACCAGATCTGGTGATTCTGGTCCTCAACTGGGCCTCACCGGGACCTAGTGTATATACTCCCCACCTGCGCCTCATCTGGACGTGTTGACTCGGGTTCTACCAGGGCATCATTGAGACATGGTTACTCTATTCCCCACTGGGACTGACCTGATCCTGGTAACTCTGGTCCTGACTTTGGCGTCTTTTCTCCCGGTGACTCTGGCTCCACCTGGGCCTAACCTGTAACTGGTGACTATAATCCTAAGCATGGCCACACCTGACCTGGTGACTGTGGTTCCCATCGGGACCTAACCTGGACCTCAAGTCTCTGGTCCCACCTGGGCCTCACCAGGACCTGGTGTCTCTGGTACCCATCTGGGTAGCATTAGGATATGGTTACACTCTTCACTAACAGTGACCCAGCCGAACATATTGACTCTGGTCTTCACCTGGTCCACACCTGGACATGGTGACACTGGTACCCACTTGAGTCTGACCTGAACATGATGAGTCGGTTCCCCGCCTGGTCCTCACCTGTAACTGGTGATTCTCGTTCCCACATGGACATCATGTGGACCTGGTGGCTGCAGTGTTTTTAGCTTCTCATGTGCCTCGTGACTCTGGACCCCACCAGGGACTCACCGGGACCTGGTGAGTGTGGTTGCCACCTGCACCTCACCTGGACCTGGTGATTCTGGCCTGCACCTGAGACTACCCTGGATCTGTGACTGTAGTCCCCACCTGGGCTTCACCTGGATTTGGGGACTCCGGTCTCAATCTGGGCCTCACCTGGCCCTGTTGACCATGGTCCTCAACTGGGCAAAATTGGGACCCGGTGACTGTGTTCCACAACTGGACCTCACCTGGACCAGGTGACTCTGGTCCCACTCTAGGTCTCACCGTGCCCTAGTGACTGTGAACGCCACTTTGGCCTGACTTGGAACTGTTGACCCTGGTTGCCACCTGCGCATGACCTCGAACTGTTGACTCTGGTCCTTTCAAGGGCGTCCCATGTACATGGTGATGCTGGTGCCCACATGAGCCTCACCTGGACCTGGTGACACTTGTCACCACCGGGAACTCACCTGGATCTGCTTACTGTGTTCCACACCTGGGCCTCAAGTAGACCTGTTGACCATGGTCCCCAATCCGGGCTCACATGGACCGGTTGCCTCTGATCCCCACTGGGGCTTCACGTGTACCTGGCAACTCTGTTCCTCACCTTCGCCTCATCTGGACCTAGTTACTCCGGTCCCCACCTGGGCTTCACTTGGATCTGGTGACTCTGATCCCCACCTGGACTTCACCTGGATCTGGAGACTCTGGTCCCCACCTGGACCTGACCTGGATCTGGTGACTCTGGTCTCCACCTGGACCTCTCCTGGTCCTGGTGACTCTCTTTCCAACATGGACCTCACCTGGATCTGGTGACTCTGGTCCTCAGTTTGGCCTCACCTGGACCTGGTGTCTCTCGTCCCCACTTGAACCTAACTCAGAACTGCTGAATCATGCCCCACCTAGGCCGCATCCAGACCTGGTGACTCTTGTCCTCACCTATGCCTCAATTCCACCTAATGAATCTGGTCCTCACTTGGGCCTCACATGGACCTGGCACTCAGCTGGACCTGGGACTCAGCTGGATAGAGTGGCTCTGGTTCCCACAAGGCGTCAACTGATACTGGTGACTGTGGTCTTATTCTATGCCTCATCAGGACCTAGTGATTCTGTTTCCCATCTGGGCCTGCATGGCCCTAGTGACTCTGGTCCTCACCCAGGTATCATTGCGACCTGGATACTCTATTCCACACATGGGCCTCACTTTGACCAGGGTCCTCTGGTCCCATTCTGGGCCTCAAACTAAACTGGTTACTCTGGTTCCCCCTCTGGGCCTCACCCTTACCTGGTGACTCTGGTCACCCCTTGGGCTTCATTTGGGCATGGTGAATATGGTCCTTAGGTGGTCCGCACCTGGATCTGGTGACTGGACGCAACCTGGGCCTCTCCTGGACTTGGTGAATTCTGTTGCCACCTGCGCCTCACTTGGACCTTGTGACTGTAATCCCACCTGGACCTCACCTGGATCTGGTGGCTCTGGTTTCCATATGGGGCTCTCCTGGACCTGGTTCCTGTTGTCTCCATCTGGCCTCACCTGGAACACAATGACTCTGACCTATATCTGGGTCTCTCCTGGACCTGTTGACTATGGTCCTTACATGGGCATCATTGGGTCCTCGATACTCTCGTATATCCCTGGGCCTCACCTGGACCTGGTGACTGAGGTCACCTTGGCATCACCTGGACGAGGTGACTGGTTCCAACACGGACCTCACCTGGTCCTGGTGACTCAGGTCCTCATATGGGCATCATGGGACCTGGTTTCTCAGTTCCACATCGGGGACTCACCTGGAGCTAGTGATTCACCTCCCCCTCAGGGCCTCACCCTGACGTGGTGACTCTGGTCCCCACATGGATATCACCAGAACCGGGTGACTCTGGTCCCCCTCTGAGACTCACCCGGAGCTGGGGACACTGGTCCTCAACTAGGCCTCAACAGGACCTGATGAATCTACTCTTCACTTAGGCCTCGTCTGGACCTTGTGACTCTTTTCCCACCTGGCATCAATGGGACATGGTTACTCTGTTCCCCACCTGGGCCTCAACTGGACATGATAACTTTGCTCCATTCTTTGGCCTCAACTGGTCCTGATGACTCTCCTCCCCCCACCTAGGCCTAAATCAGGACCTGGTGACTGTGGTCCCCACCTGGGTCTCACCTGGACCTGGTGACTCTCGATCCCACATGAACAACACCTGGACATGGTGACTGTGGTGTTCTTGTAGACTCATTTAACCTGGTACTCCGGTCCCCACTAGGGCCTAACCTGGACCTGGTGACTCTGGCCTGCAAGTTGGCCTCACCTGGACCTGTTGAGTGGGGTTGCCACCTGGACCTCACCCATACCTGGTGACTCAGTTCCCCACGTGAGCCTCTTGGACCTGGTGAATCTGGTCCTTACCTGGTCCTCTCCCAGGCCCGGGGACTCTAGTCACCACCTGGGCCTCACTTGGTCCTGGTGAATCTCGTCCCCACTGGGCCTCACTAAGTCCTGGTGACTTTGTTCCCCATCTGGACCTGATTGCTGTGGACTCTTTCATGGCCTCACCTGGAACTGGTGACTGATCCTATCTGCACGTCACCCAAACCTGGTGACCCTGTTCCTCACCTGGGCATCATTGGTACCTGGTGACTCTGTTCCACACCTGAGCCTAACCTGGACATGATGACTCTGGAACCTCTCTTGGCCTCACCCTGACCTGGTGACTCTGGTCCCCATCTGGAAGTCACCTGGACAGGTGATTCTGGTACCCCTCTAGGCCTCAACCAGGTCTGGTGACGATGGTCCTCAACTGGGCCTCACCTGGACCTAGTGAATATGCTCCATCTGGGCCTCATTTGGACCTGGTGACTCTGGCCCCTCCCTGGGCATCATCGGGACATGGTTCCACAGCATGGCCTGCAGGTTGGCCTCACCTGGACCTGGTGAGTGGGGTTGCCACCTGGGCCTCACCCATACCTGGTGACAGAGAAACCCACGTGGGCCTCACTGGGACCTGGTGAATTTGGTCCTTACCTGGTCCTCACCCGGAACTGGTATCTCTGTTCACCACCAGGGAATCACATGGGCCCGGTGAAACTGGTCCCCATCTGGGACTCACCCAGTCCTGGAGACTTTGTTCCCCACCTGGACCTGATTGCTTTGGACTCCTTCTTGGCCTCACCTGGAACTGGTGACTCTGAACCTAACTGGGCCTCACCCAGATCTGGTGTCTCTGGTCCTCACCTGTGGACCATTATGACCTGGATACTGTGTTCCAAAACTGAGCCTCACCTGGACATGATGACCATGGAACCCTTATGGGCCTCAGCCTGACATGGTGACTCTGGTCCCCATCTGGATGTCACCTAGACCACGTGAATCTGGTACCACTCTAGGCCTCAACTTGACCTGGTGACCCTGGTCCTCAACTGGGCCTCAACGGGACCTAGTGAACATGCTCCAAACCTGCGCCTCATATGGACCTGGTGACTCTGGTTCTACCTGGGTATCCTCGGGACATGGTTACTCTATTCCCCACTGGGACTCACCTGATCCTGGTAACTCTGACTTTGGCCTCTTCTGTACCAGGTGACTCTGGCTCCACCTGGGCCTCACCTGTAACTGGTGACTCTGATCCTATGCATGGCCTCACCTGACCTGGTGACTGAGGTTCCCATCGGGACCTCACCTGGACCTCATGTCTCTGGTCCAAACTGGGCCTCACCAGGACCTTGTGTCTCTGGTACCCACCTGGATAGCATCAGGATATGGTTACACTGTTCAGTAACAGTGAACCAGCTGGACATATTAACTCTGGTCTTCACCTGGGCCACACCTGGACATGGGGATTGTGGTCTGCACCTGAGACTACCCTGGATCTGGTGACTGTGGTCCCCACCTGGGCTTCACCTGGATTTGGGGACTCCGGTCCCCATCTGGGCTTCACCTGGCCCTGTTGACCATAGTACTCAACTGGGCAAAATTGGGACCCGGTGACTGTGTTCTACAACTGGACCTCACCTGGACCATGTGACTCTGGTCCCCCTGGGGTGTCACCGTTCCCTAGTGACTGTGAACCCCACTTTGGCCTGACTTGGACCTGCTGACACTGGTTTCCACCTGCGCCTGACCTCGAACTGTTTACTCTGGTTCTTTCAAGGGCCTCCCCTGTACCTGGTGATCCTGGTCCACACCTGGGGCTCACCTGGACGTGGTGACGCTTGTCACCACCAGGGACTCACCTGGACCTACTTACTGTGTTCCACACCTGGGACTCAAGTAGATCTATTGACCATGGTCCCCAAGCCGGGCTCACATGGACCAGTTGCCTCTGATCCTCACCAGGGCCTCACGTGTACCTCGTAACTCTGGTCCTCACCTGGGCCTCATCTGGACCTAGTGACTCTGGTCCCTACCTGGGCTTCACCTGGATCTGGTGACTCTGGTCCCCACCTTGACCTCTCCTGGTCCTGCTGACTCTCTTTCCAACATGGAACTTACCTGGATCTGGTGACTCTGATCCTCAATTTGGCCTCACCTGGACCTGGTGTCTCTCGTCCCCACTTTGACCTAACTCAAAACTGCTGAATATTGCCCCACCTAGGCCGCACCCAGACCTGGTGACTCTTGTCCCCAGCTATGCCACAATTCGAATTGATGAATCTGCTCCTCACGTGGGCCTCACATGGACCTGGGACTCAGCTGGATAGAGTGGCTCTGGACCCACAAGGGGCTCACATGATACTGGTGACTGTGGTCTTATACTATGCCTCACCAGGACCTAGAGGTTCTGTTCCCCATCTGGGCCTCAATGGCCCTAGTGACTCTGGTCTTCACACAGGCATCTTTGGGACCTGGATACTCTATTCCACACCTGGGCCTCACTCTGACCAGGGACCTCTGGTCCCATTCTGGGCCTCAAACTAAACTGGTTACTCTGGTTCCCCCTCTGGGCCTCACCCTTACGTGGTGACTCTGGTCACCCCTTGGGCTTCACTTGGGCCTGGTGAATCTGGTCCTTAGCTGGTCCGCACCTGGATCTGGTCGCCAGCTGGGCCTCACCTGGACTTGGTGAATCCTGTTGCCACCTGGGCCTCACCTGGACATTGTGACTGTGGTCCCACCTGGACCTCACCTGGATATGGCGGCTCTGGTTCCCATATGGGGCTCTCCTGGACCTGGTTCCTGTGGTTTCCATCTGGCCTCACCTGGAACACAATGACTCTGATCCATATTTGGGCCTCTCCAGGACCTGTTGACTCTGGTCCTTACATGGGCATCATTGGGACCTGGATACTCTCTTATATACCTGGGCCTCACCTGGACCTGGTGACTGTGGTCCCACCTGGGCCTCACCTGGATGAGGTGACTGGTTCCCACAGGGACCTCACCTGGACCTGGTGACTCAGGTCCTCATATGTGCATCATGGGAACTGGTTTCTCAGTTCCACATAGGGGCCTCACCTGGACCTAGTGATTCTCGTCCCCCTCAGGGCCTCACCCTGACGTGGTGACTCTGGTCTCCACCTGGATATCACCAGGAACGGGTGACTCAGGTCACCCTCTGGGACTCACCCGGAGCTGGGGACACTGGCCCTCAACTGGGTCTCCACAGGACCTGGTGAATCTACTCCTCACTTAGGCCTCGTCTGGACCTCGTGACTCTTTTCCCACCTGGCATCAATGGGACATGGTTACTCTGTTCCCCACCTGGGCCTCACCAGGACATGATAACATTGCTCCACAGTTTGACCTCAACTGGTCCTGATGACTCAGGTCCCCCCACCTAGGCCTCAATCTAGACCTGGTGACTGTGGTCCCCAGCTGGGTCACACCTGGACCTGGTGACTGTGGTGTTCTGGTAGACTCAAATTTACCCGGTGACTCCGTTCCCCACTAGGGCCTCACGTGGATCTGGTGACTCTACCCTGCAGGTTGGCCTCACCGGGACCTGGTGAGTGGGGTTGCCACCTGGGCCTCACACATACCTGGTGACACAGGTCCCCACGCGGGCCTCACTTGGACCTGGTGAATCTGGCCCTTACCTCGTCCTCACCCGGAACTGGTAACTCTGGTCACCACATGGGAATCACCTGGACCTGGTGAATCTGGTCCCCATCAGGGCCTCACCCAGTCCTGGTGTCTTTGTTCCCCAATTGGACCTGATTGCTGTGCACTCCTTCTTGGCATCATTGGAACTGATGACTCTGATCCTAACTGGGCCTCACCCAGATCTGCTTACTCTGGTACTCACCTGTGGACCATTATGACCTGGATACTCTGTTCCACACCTGAACCTCTTCTGGACATGATGACTCTGGATCCCCTCTGGGTCTCACCCTGACATGTTGACTCTGGTCCTCATCTGGATGTCACCTAGCCCAGGTGAATCTGGTACCCCTCTAGGCCTCAACTTGACCTGGTGACTCTAGTCCTCATCTGGGCCTCACTGGAACCTAGTGAACATACTCCCCACCTGCGCCTCATCTGGACCTTGTGACTCTTTTTTTACCTGGGCATCATCAGGACATGGTTACTCTATTCCCCACTGCTACTAATTGATCCTGGTAACCTTGGTCCTGACTTTGGCCTCTTCTGTACCAGGTGACTCTGGCTCCTCCTGGGCCTCACCTGTAACTGGTGACTCTGATCCTAAGCATGGCCTCACCTGACCTGGTGACTGTGTTTCCCATGGGACCTCACCTGGACCTCATGTATCTGGTCCCACCTGGGCCTCACCAGGACCTGGTGTATGTGTTACCCACCTGGGTAGCATCAGGATATGGTAACACTGTTCACTAGCAGTGACCCAGCTGGACCTATTAACTCTGGTCTTCACCTGGGCCACACCTGGACATGGTGACACAAGTTCGCACCTGGGTCTCACCTGGACATGGTGAGTCGGATCCCCACAAGGTCCTCACGTGTAACTTGTGGGTCTCGTTCCCACGTGGACATCATGTGGAACTGGTGGCTGCATTGTTTCTAGCTTCTCATGTACCTCGTGACTCTGGTCCCCACCAAGGCCTCACCGGGATCTGGTGAGTGTGGTTGCCACCTGCACCTCACCTGGACCTGGTGAATCTGGTCTGCACATGAGACTATCCTGGATCTGGTGACTGTGGTCCCCACCTGGGCTTCACCTGGATTTAGGGACTCCGGTCTCCATCTGGGCCTCACCTGGCCCTGTTGACCAAGGTCCTCAACTGGGCCAAATTGGGACCCGGTGACTGTGTTCCACAACTGGACCTCACCTGGACCAGGTGACTCTGGTACCCTTCTGGGTCTCACCGTGCCCTAGTGACTGTGAACCCCACTTTGCCCTGACTTGGACCTGCTGATACTGGTTGCCACCTGCGCCTGACCTCAAACTGTAGACTCTGGTTTTTCAAATGCCTCCCCTCGACCTGGTGATCCTGGTCCCCACCTGGGTCTCAGTTGGACGTGGTGACACTTGTCACCACCGGGGACTCTCCTGGACCTGCTTACTGTGTTCCACACCTGGGCCTCAAGTAGACCTGTTGACCCTGGTCCCCAGGCCGGCCTCACATGGACCTGTTGCCACTGCTCCCCACTGGGGCCTCACTTGTACCTGATATCTCTGGTCCCCACATTGACCTCATCTGGACCTAGTGACTCTGGTCCCCACCTGGGCTTCACCTGGATCTGGTGACTCTGGTCCCCACCTGTACTTCACCTGAATCTGGTGACTCTGGTCCCAACCTGGACTTCACCCGGATCTGGTGACTCTGGTCCCCCCTGGACCTCTCCTGGACCTGGTGACTCTCTTTCCAACATGGACCTCACTTGGATCTGGTGACTCTTGTCCTCAGTTTGGACTTACCTGTTCCTGGTGTCTTTCTTCCCCACTTTGAGCTAACTCAGAACTGCTGAATGTTGCCCCACCTAGGCCGCACCCAGACCAGGTGACTCTTGTCCACAGCTATGCCTCAATTCGACCTGATGAATCTGGTCCTCATGTGGGCATCACATCACCTGGGACTCATCTGGATAGACTCGCTCTGGTTCCCACAAGGGGCTCACCTGATACTGGTGACTGTGGTCTTATTCTATGGCTCACCAGACCTAGAGGTTCTGTTCCTGATCTGGGCCTGCATGGCCCTGGTGACTCTGGTCTCACCCAGTCATAATTGGGACCTGGATACTCTATTCCACACCTGGGCCTCACTTTGACCAGGGACCTCTGGTCCCATTCTGGGCCTCAAACTAAACTGCTTACTCTGGTTCCCCTCTGAGCCTCACTCTTACCTGGTGACTCTGGTCACCCCTTGGGCTTCACTTGGGCCTGGTGAATCTGGTCCTTAGCTGGTCTCACCTGGATCTGGTGAATGGTCTCCACCTGGGCCTCACCTGGTCTTGGTGAATCCTGTTGCCACATGCGCCTCACTTGGACCTTGTGACTGTGGTCCCACCTGGATCTCACCTGGATCTGGTGGCTCTGGTTCCCATATCGGGCTCTACTGGACCTGTTTCCTGTGGTCTCCATCTGGCTTCACCTGGAACACAATGGCTCTGATCCATATTTGGGCCTCTCCTGCACCTGTTGACTATGGTCCTTACATGGGCATCATTGGGACCTCCATACTCTCTTATATACCTGGGTCTCACCTGGACCTGGTGACTTTGGTCCCACCCGGGCCTCTACTGGATGAGTTGACTGGTTCCCACAGGGACCTCATCTGGACCTGGTGACTCTGGTCATCATATGGGTATCATGGTACCTGGTTTCTCAGTTCCACATCGGGGCCTCACCTGTACCTAGTGATTCTCGTCCCTCTCTGGGCCTCACCCTGACGTGGTCACTCTGGTCCCCACCGGGATATCACCAGAACCGGGTGACTCTGGTCCCCCTCTGGGACTCACCCGGAGATGGGGACATTGGTCCTCAACTGGGCCTCAATAGGATCTGATGAATCTACTCCTCACTTTGGCATCGTCTGGACCTTGTGACTCTTTTCCCACCTGGCATCAATGGGACATTGTTATTCTGTTCCCCACCTGGGCCTCACCAGGACATGATAACTTTGCTCCACTCTTTGGCCTCAACTGGTCCTGATGACACTGGTCCCCCCACCTAGGCCTCAATCTGGACCTGGTGACTGTGGTCCCCACCTGGGTCTCACCTGGACCTGGTGACTCTCGTTCCCAGATGAACCACACCTGGATCTGGTGACTGTGGTGTTCTTGTATACTCACATGTATCTGGTGACTCCAGTCCCCACCTGGCCTCACCTGGATCTGGTGACTCTGGCCGCCGGTTGGCCTCACCTGGACCTGGTGAGTGGGGTTGCCACCTAGGCCTCACACATAGCTGGTGACTCAGGTCCCCACGTGAGCGTCTTGGACCTGGTGAATCTGGTCGCTACCTGGTCTTTTCCCAGGCCCGGGGACTCTATCCGCACCTGGGCCTCACCTGGACCTGGTGAATGTGGTCCCCATCTGGGTCTCACCCAGGTCTGGTGACGTTGTTCCCCACCTGGACTTGATTGCTGTGAACTCTTTCTTGGCCTCACCTGCAACTGGTGACTCTGAACCTTTCTGCCCCTCACCCAGATCTGGTGAATCTGGTCCTCACTTGGGCATCATTGGTACCTGGTGACTCTCTTCCACACCTGAGCCTCACCTGGACCCGATGACGCTGGAACCACTCTGGGCCTCCCCCTGACGTGGTGACTCTGGTCCCCATCTGGATATCACCTGGACCAGGTGATTCTGGTACCCTTCTAAGACTCAAGCAGATATGTTGAAACTGGTCCTCAACTGGGCCTCACCTGGACCTAGTGAATATGCTCCATCTGGGCCTTATTTGGACCTGGTGACTCTGGTCCCTACCTGGGCATCATCGGGACATGGTTCCACTGCATGGCCTGCAGGTTGACCTCACCTGCACCTGGTAAATCTGGTCCCTACCTGAGCATCACTGGGACATGGTTCCTCTGCATGGCCTGCAGGTTGGCCTCACCTGGACCTGGTGAGTGGGGTTGCCACCTGGGCCTCCCCCATACCTTGTGACACAGGGTCCCACGTGGGCCTCCCTTTGACCTGGTGAATCTGGTCCTTACCTGGTCCTCACTCGGAACTAGTAAGTCTGGTCACAACATGGGAATCATCTGGACCTGGTGAATCTGGTACCCATTGGGCCTCACCCAGTCCTGGTGACTTTGTTCCCCACCTGGACCTGATTTCTGTGGACTCCTTCTTGGCCTCACCTGGAACTGGTGACTCTGGTCCCCACCTGGACCTCTCCCGGACCTGGTGACTTTCTTTCAAACATGGACCTCACATGGATCTGGTGACTCTGGTACTCAGTTTGGCCTCACCTGGAACTGGCGTCTCTCGTCCCCACTTTGACCTAACTCAGAACTGCCGAATCTAGCCCAACTTAGGCTGCACCGAGACCTGGTGACTCTTGTCCCCAGCTATGCCTCAATTCGACCTAATGAATCTGGTCCTCACGGGAGCCTCACCTGGACCTGGAACTCAGCTGGATAGAGTGGCTCTGGTTCCCGCAAGGGACTCAGCTGATACTGCTGACTGTGGTCTTATTGTATGCGTCACCAGGACCTAGTGATTCTGTTCCCCATCTGGGCCTGCATGGTCCCAGTGACTCTGGTCCTCACCCAGGCATCATTGGGTGATGGACCCAATGATCCTCACCCTGGATACTCTATTCCACACCTGGGCCTCACTTTGACCAGGGACCTCTGGTCCCATTCTGGGCCTCAAACTAAACTGGTTACTCTGGTTTCCCTCTGAGCCTCACTCTTACCTGGTGACTCTGGTCACCCCTTGGGCTTCACTTGGGCCTGGTGAATCTGGTCCTTAGCTGGTCTCACCTGGATCTGGTGAATGGTCTCCACCTGGGCCTCACCTGGTCTTGGTGAATCCTGTTGTCATCTGCGCCTCACCTGGACCTTGTGACTGTGGTCCCACCTGGACCTCACCTGGATCTGGTGGCTCTGGTTCCCATATGGGGCTCTCCTGGACCTGGTTCCTGTTATCTCCATCTGGCGTCACCTGGAACTCAATGACTCTGATCCATATTTGTGCCTCTCCTGCAACTGTTGACTCTGGTCCTTACCTGGGCATCATTGGGAACTGGATACTCTCTTATATACCTGGGTCTCACCTGGACCTGGTGACTGAGGTCCCACCTTGGCCTCACCTGGATGAGGTGACTGGTTCCCACAGGGACCTCACCTGGTCCTGGTGACTCAGGTCCTCATATGGGCATCATGGGACCTGGTTTCTCAGTTCCTCATCGGGCCTCACCTGGAGCTAGTGATTCTCGTCCCCCTCTGGGCCTCATCCTGACGTGGTGACTCTGCTCCCCACCTGGATATCACCAGACCGGGTGACTCTGGTCCCCCTCTGAGACTCACCGGAGCTGTGGACACTGGTCCTCAACTGGGCCTCAACAGGACCTGATGAATCTACTCTTCACATAGGCCTCGTCTGGAACTTGTGACTCTTTTCCCACCTGGCATCAATGGGACATGGTTACTGTGTTCCCCACCTGGGCCTCACCTGGACATGATAACTTTGCTTCACACTTTGGCCTCACCTGGTCCTGATGACTCTGGTCCCCCCACCTAGGCCTCAATCTGGACCTGGTGACTGTGGTCCCCACCTGGGTCTCACCTGGACCTGGTGACTCTCGTTCCCACATGAACCACAGCTGGACCTGGTGACTGTGGTGTTCTTGTAGCCTCATATTTACCTGGTGACTCCTTTCCCCATTAGGGCCTCACCTGCAACTCGTAACTCTGGTCCCTACCTGGGCATTATCGGGACACGGTTCCTGTGCATGGCCCGAATGTTGGCCTCCCCTGGACCTGGTGAGTGGGGTTGCCACCTGGGCCTCACCCATACCTGGTGACTCAAGTCCCCACAGGGGCCTCTTGGACCTGGTGAATCTTCTCCTTACCTGGTCCTCCCCCAGACCGGGGACTCTGGTCACCACCTGGGCCTCACCTGGACCTGGTGAATCTGGTCCCCATCTGGGCCTCACCCAGTCCTGGTGACTTTGTTCCCCACCTGGACCTGATTGCTCTGGACTCTTTCTTGGCCTCACCTGGAACTCGTGACTCTGACCCTATCTGCGTGTCACCAAGACCTGGTGAATCTGGTCCTCACCTGGGCATCATTGGTACCTGGTAACTCTGTTCCACACCTGAGCCTCACCTGGACATGATGACTCTGGAACCTCTCTGGGCCTCACCCTGACCTGGGGACTCTGGTCCCCATCTGGATGTCACCTGGACCATGTGATTCTGATACCCCTCTAGGCCTCCCCCAGATCTGGTGACTCTGGCCCTCAACTGGACCTCACCTGGACCTAGTGAATATTCTCCATCTGGGCCTCATTTGGACCTGGTGACTCTGGTCCCTACCTGGGCATCATCCGGATATGGTTCTACTGCATGGCCTGCAGGTTGGCCTCACCTGGACCTGGTAAATCTGGTCCCTACCTGGGCATCATCGAGACATGGTTCCTCTGCATGGCCTGATTTTGGCCTTAACTGGACCTGGTGAGTGGGGTTGCCACATGGGCCTCACCCATACCTGGTGACACAGGTCCCGACGTGGGCCTCACTTGGACCTGGTGAATCTGGTCCTTACCTGGTCCTCACCTGGAACTAGTAACTCTGGTCACCACCTGGGAATCACCTGGACTTGGTGAATCTTGTCCCCATTGGGCCTCAGTCATTCCTGGTGAATTTGTTCCCCACCTGGACCTGATTGCTGTGCACTCCTTCTTGGCCTCATTGGAACTGATGACTCTGATCCTAACTGGGCCTTACCCAGATCTGCTGACTCTGGTCCTCACCTGTGGACCATTATGACCTGGATACTCTGTTCCACACGTGAGCCTCACATGGACCTGATGACTCTGGATCCCCTCTGGGCCTCAGCCTGACATGGTGACACTGGTCCCCATCTGGATGTCACCTAGACCAGGTGAATCTGGTACCCCTCTAGGCCTCAACTAGACCTGGTGACTCTGGTCCTCAACTGGGCCTCACCGGGACCTCGTGAATATGCTCCCCACCTGCGCCTCATCTGCACCTGGTGGCTCTGGTTCTACCTGGGCATCATCGGGAGATGGTTACTCTATTGCCCACTGGGACTGTCCTGATCCTGGTAACTCTGGTTCTAACTTTGGCCTCTTCTGTACCAGGTGACTCTGGCTCCACGTGGGCCTCACCTGTAACTGGTGACTCTGATGTTAAGCATAGCCTCACCTGATCTGGTGACTGTGGTTCACATTGGGACCTCACCTGGACCTGATGTCTCTGGACCCACCTGGGCCTCACCAGGACCTGTTGTCTCTGGTACCCACCTGGGTAGCATCAGGATATGGTTACACTGTTCACTAACAGTGACCCAGCCGGACCTATTAACTCCGGTCTTCACCTGGGCCACACCTGGACATGGTGACACTGGTTCCCACCTGGGTCTCACATGGACATGGTGAATCGGATCCCCACCTGGTCCTCACGTGTAACTGGTGATTCTCGTTCCTACGTGGACATCATTTGGGCCTGGTGGCTGCAGTGTTTCTACTCCTCATGTACCTCGTGACTCTGGTCCCCACCAGGGCCTCACCGGGACCCGGTGAGTGTGGTTGCCACTTGCACCTCACCTGGTCCTGGGATTCTCGTCTGTACCTGAGACTACCCTGGATGTGGTGACTGTGTACCCACCTGGGCTTCACCTGGATTTGGGGACTCCGGTCCCCTCTGGGCCTCACCTGGCCCTGTTGACCATGGCACAGAACTGGGCAAAATTGGGACCCGATGACTGTGTTCCACAACTGGACCTCACCTGTACCAGGTGACTCTAATCCCCCTCTGGGTCTCCCCGTGCCCTAGTGACTGTGAACCCCACTTTGGCCTGACTTGGAACTGCTGACCCTGGTTGCCACCTGCGCCTGACCTCGAAATGTTGATTCTGGTTCTTTCAAGGGCCTCCCCTGTACCTGGTGATCCTGGTCCCCACCTGGGCCTCAACTGGACGTGGTGATCCTTGTCACCACCGGGGACTCACCTGGACCTGCATACTGTGTTCCACACCTGGGCCTCAAGTAGATGTGTTGACCATGGTCCCCAAGCCGGCCTCACATGTACCTGTTGCCTCTGATCCCCACCGGGGCCTCACGTGTACCTGGTAACTCTGGTCCTCACCTGGGCCAATTTGGATATGGTGACTCTGGTCCAAACCTGGACTTTACACGGATCTGGTGATCTGGTCCCCCCTGGACCTCTCCTGGACCTGGTGACTCTCTTTCCAACATGGACCTCACCTGGATCTGGTGAGCGTTGGTCCTCAGTTTGGCACTCAACTGGAACCTGGTGTCTTAACCACATAGCTGGTGACTCAGGTCCCAACGGCGAGGCTCAGTTAGTGTCAGAGTCACCAGTTCCAGGTGAGGCCAAGAAGGAGTCCAAAGCAATCAGGTCCAGGTGGGGAAAAAGTCACCAGGACTGGGTGAGGCCCAGATGGGGATCGGATTTACCAGATCCGGTGAGGCCCAGGTGGTGACCAGATTCTCCGGGTCTGGAGACCACCAGGTAAGGACCAGATTCACCAGGTGCAAGAGGCCCACGAGGGGACCTGAGTTACCAGGTATGGGTGAGGCCCAGTTCTCAACCCCACTCACCAGGTCCAGTTGAGGCCAACCTGCATGCCAAAGTCAACAGATCCACGTGAGTCCCTACTGGGCACCAGAGACAGCAGGTAAAAATGAGTCTACAAGAACACCACAGTCACCAGGTCCAGGTGTGATTCATGTGGGAACGAGATTCACCAGGTCCAGGTGAGACCCATGTGGGGACGACAGACACCAGGTCCAGAATGAGGCCTAGGAGGGGGACCAGAGTCATCAGGACCAGTTGAGGCCCAAGTGTGGAGCAAAGTTATCATGTCCAGGTGAGGCTCAGAGGTGAACAGAGTATCCAGGTCATAATGGTCCAGAGGTGAGGACCAGAGTCACCAGATCTGTGAGGTCCAGTTAGGATCAGAGTCACCAGTTCCAGGTGAGGCCAAGAAGGTCCACAGCAATCAGGTCCAGGTTGGGAACAAAGTCACCACGACTGGGTGAGGCCCAGATTGGGAACAGATTCACCAGGTCCAGGTGAGGCCCTGGTGGTGACCAGAGTCCCCGGGGATGGGAGACGACCAGATAAGGACCAGATTCACCAGGTTCCACGAGGCCCACGAGGGGACCTGTGTCCCCAGGTATGGGTGAGGCACAGGTGGCAACCACACTCACCAGGCCCAGGAGAGGCCATGCAGAGGAACCGTGTCCCGATGATGCCCATGTAGGAACCAGATGTACCAGGTCCAAATGAGGCCAAGATGGAGCATATTCACTAAGTCCAGGTGAGGCCCAGTTGAGGACCAGAGTCACCAGATCTGGTTGAGGCCTAGAGGGGTACCAGAATCACCTGGTCCAGGTGATATCCAGATGGGGACCAGAGTCACCAGGTCAGGGTGAGGGCCAGAGGGGTTCCAGAGTCATCATGTCCAGGTGAGGCTCATGTGTGGAACAGAGTCACCAGGTACCAATGATGCCCAGGTGAGGACCAGAGTCACCAGGTCTGGGTGACGCGCAGATAGGATCAGAGTCACCAGTTCCAGGTGAGGCCAAGAAAGAGTCCACAGCAATCATGTCCAGGTGGAGAACAAAGTCACTAGGACTGGGTGAGGCCCAGATGGGGACCAGATTCACCAGGTCCAGGTGAGGCCCAGTTGGTGACCAGAGTCCCCGGGTCTGGGAGAACCAGGTAAGGACCAGATTCACCAGGTCCAAGAGGCCCACGTGGGGACTTGAGGTACCAGGTATGGGTGAGGCCCAGGTGGAAACCCCACTCACCAGGTCCAGGTGAGGCCAACTTGCAGGACAGAGTCACCAGATCCAGGTGAGGCTCTAGTGGGGAACGGAGTCACCAAGTAATAGTGACTACAAGAACACCACAGTCACCAGGTCCACGTGTGGTTCATGTGGGAACGAGAGTCACCAGGTCCATGTGAGGCCCAGGTGTAGCCAGAGTCACCTGGTACAGAAGCGGCCAAAATCAGGACCAGAGTTACCAGGATTAGGTCAGTCCCAGTGAGGAATAGAGTAACCATGTCCCGATGATGCCCAGGAAGAACCAGAGTCACCAGGTCCAGATGAGGCGCAGGTGGGGAGCATGTTCACTAGATCCCTGTGAGACCCAGTTGAGGAACAGATTTACCAGGTCAAGTTGAGGCCTAGAGGGGTACCAGATTCACCTGGTCTAGGTGACATCCAGATGGGGACCACAGTCAAAATGTGAGGCTGAGGCCCAGAGGGGATCCAGAGTCATCATATCCAGGAGAGGCTCAGGTGTGGAACAGAGTATCCAGGTCATAAAGGTCCACATGTGAGGACCAGAGTCACCAGATCTGGGTGAGGCCAGTTAGTATCAGAGTCACCAATTCCAGGTGAGGCCAAGAAGGAGTCCAAAGCAATCAGGTCCAGGTGGGGAACTAATTCACCAGGACTGGGTGAGGCAGAGATTGGAATCAGATTCACCAGGTCCAGGTGATTCCCAGGTGGTGACCAGACTTAGCAGTTCCAGGTGAGGACCAGGTAAGGACCAGATTCACCAGTTCCAAGAGATGCGCATGTGGGGACCTGTGTCACCAGGTATGGGTGAGGCATAGGTGACAACCCCACTCACCAGGTCCAGGTGAGGACAACCTGCAGGCCATGCAGAGGAACCATGTCCCGATGATGCCCTTTGTAGGGACTAGACTTAAGGTCCAGGTGAGGCCAACCTGCAGGCCATGCAGTGGAACCATGTCCCGATGATGCCCGGTAGGGACCAGAGTCACCAGGTCCAAATGAGGCCCAGATGGAGCATATTCACTAGGTCCAGGTGAGGCCCAGTTGAGGACCAGAGTCACCAGATCTGGTTGAGGCCTAGAGGGTACCAGAATCACCTGGTCCAGGTGATATCCAGATGGTGACCAGAGTCACCAGGTCAGGGTGAGTCCCAGAGAGGTTCCAGAGTCATCATGTCCAGGTGAGGCTCAGGTGTGGAACAGAGTCACCAGGTACCAATGATGCCCAGGTGAGGACCAGAGTCACCAGGTCTGGGTGACGCGCAGATAGGATCAGAGTCACCAGTTCCAGGTGAGGCCAAGAAAGAGTCCACAGCAATCATGTCCAGGTGGAGAACAAAGTCACCAGGACTGGGTGAGGCCCAGATGGGGACCAGATTCACCAGGTCCAGGTGAGTCCCAGGTGGTGACCAGAGTCCCCGTGTCTGGGAGAGGACCACGTAAGGACCAGATTCACCAGGTCTAAGAGGCTCACGTGGGGACCTGAGTCACCAGGTTTGGGTGAGGCACAGGTGGCAACCCCACTCATCAGGTCCATGTGAGGCCAACCTGCAGGCCAGAGTCACCAGATCCATGTGAGGCCCTAGTGGGTACCTGAGTCACCAGGTAAATGTGAGACTACAAGAACACCACAGTCACCAGGTCCAGGTGTGGTTCATGTGGGAACGAGAGTCACCAGGTCCAGGTGAGACCCAGGTGGGGACGACAGTCACCAGGTCCAGGTGAGGCCCCGGTGGGGACGACAGTCCAAGGTCCAGGTGAGGCGCAGGTGGCAACAGGATTCACCAAGTCCAGGTTAGGCCCAGGTGGAGACCAGTCACCAGGTCCAGATTGAGGCCTAGGTGGGGGACCAGAGTCATCAGGACCAGTTGAGGACAAAGTGTGGAGCAAGTTATCATGTCTAGGAGAGGCCCAGGTGAGGAACAGAGTAACCATGTCCCATTGATGCCAGGTGAAAAGAGTCAGAAGGTCCAGACGAGGCCTAAGTGAGGAGTGGATTCACAAGGTCCTGTTGAGGCCCAGCTGAGGACCAGTGTCCCCAGCTCCCGGAGAGCCCACAGGGGGACCAGAGTCACCCGGTTCTGGTGATATCCAGGTGGGGACCAGAGTCAGCACGTCAGGGTGAGGCCCAGAGGTGGACGAGAATCACTAGGTCCAGGTGAGGCCCCGATGTGGAACTGAGAAACCAGGTCCCATGATGCCCATATGAACACCTGAGTCACGAGGTCCAGGTGATTTCCCTGTGGGAACCATTCACCTCGTCCAGGTGAAGCCCAGGTGGGACCACAGTCACCAGGTCCAGGTGAGGCCCAGGTATATAAGAGAGTATCCAGGTCCCAATGATACACAGGTAAGGACCAGAGTCAACAGGTCCAGGAGAGGCCCAAATATGGATCAGAGTCATTGTGCCAGGTGAGGCCAGATGGAGACCACAGGAACCAGGTCCAGGAGAGCCCCATATGGGAACCAGAGCCACCATCCAGGTGAGGTCCATTTGGCACCACAGTCTCAAGGTCCAGGTGAGGCGCAGCAGGCAACAGGATTCACCAATTCCAGGTGAGGCCCAGGTGGCGACCAGTCACCACAACCAGGTGCGGACCAGCTAAGGACCAGATTCACCAGCCCAAGTGAAGCCCAAGGGGTGACCAGAGTCACCGGGTAGGGGTGAGGCCCAGAGGGGGAACCAGAGTAGCCAGTTTAGTTTGAGTCCCAGAATGGGACCAGAGGTCCCTGGTCAAAGTGACGCCCAGGTGTGGAATATAGTATCCAGGTCCCAATGATGCCTGGGTGAGGATCAGAGTCACTAGGGCCATGCAGGCCCAGATGGGGAAAGAATGACTAGGTCCTGTTGAGGCATAGAATAAGACCACAGTCAGCAGTATCAGGTGAGCCCGTTTTGGGAACCAGGCCACTCTATGGAGCTGAGTCCCAGGTCCTTGTGAGGCCCACGTGATGACTAGATTCATCAGGTCGAATTCAGGCATAGCTGGGGACAAGAGTCACCAGGGCTGGTTGCGGCCTTGGTGTAGCAAGATTCAGCAGTTTTGAGTTAGGTCAAAGTGGGGATGAGAGACACCAGGTCCAGGTGAGGCCAAAGTGAGGACCAGAGTCACCAGATCCAGGTGAGGTCCACATTGGAAAGAGAGTCACCAGGTCCAGGAGAGGTCCAGGTCGGGACCAGAGTCACCAGATCCAGGTGAAGTCCAGGTGGGGACAAGACTCACCAGATCCATGTGAAGCCCAGGTGGGGACCAGAGTCACTTGGACCAGATGAGGCCAGTTGAGGACCAGAGTTACCAGACACCTGAAGCCCCGGTGGGGATCAGAGGCAACAGGTCTACTTGAGGCCCAGGTGTGGAACACAATAAGCAGGTCCAGGTGAGTCCCCGGTGGTGAGAAGAGTCACTACGTCCAGGTGAGGCCCAGGTGGGGACCAGGATCACCAGGTACAGGGAGGCCTTGAAAGAACCAGAGTCATCAGTTCGAGGTCAGGCGCAGGTGGCAACCAGGGTAAGCAAGTCAAAGTCAGGCCAAAGTGGGGTTCAGTCACTAGGGCACGGTGAGACCCCGAGGGGGACCAGAGTCACCTGGTCCAGGTGAGGTCCAGTTTTGGAACACAGTCACCGGGTCCCAATTTTGCCCAGTTGAGAACCATGGTCAACAGGGCCAGGTGAGGCCCAGATGGGGACCGGAGTCCCCAAATCCAGGTGAAGCCCAGGTGGAGACCAGAATCACCAGTTCCAGGTGAGGTGCAGGTGGAAACCGCACTCACCAGGTCCCGGTGAGGCCCTGGTGGGGACCAGAGTCACGAGGTACATGAGAATCTAGAAACACTGCAGCCACAAGGTCCACAAGATGTCCATGTGGGAACGAGAATCACCAGTTACAGGTGAGGACCAGGTGGGATCCGACTCACCATGTCCAGGTGAGACCCTGGTGGGAACCAGTGTCACCATGTCCAGGTGTGGACCAGGTGAAGACCAGAGTTAAGAGGTCTGGCTTGGTCACTGTTAGTGAACAGTGTAACCATATCCTGATGCTACTCAGGTGGGTACCAGACACAGATCCTGGTGAGGCCCAGGTGGACCAGAGACATGAGGGCCAGGTGAGATACGATGGAACCACAGTCACCAGGTCAGGTGAGGCGATGCTTAGGATCAGAGTCACCACTTACAGGTGAGGTCCAGGTGGAGCCAGAGTCACATGGTACAAGAGGCCAAAGTCAGGACCAGAGTTACCACGATCAGGTCAGTCCCACTGGGGAATAGAGTAACCACGTCCCGATGATGCCCAGGTAGAACCAGAGTTACCAGGTCCAGGTGCGGCCAACCTGAAGGCCATGCAGTGGAACCGTTGTCCTGATGATTCCAGTTAGGGACCAGAGTCACCAGGTCGAAATGAGGCCCAGTAGGAGCATATTACTAGGTCCAGGTGAGGCCCAGTTGAGGACCAGAGTCACCAGACCTGGTTGAGGCCTAGAGGGGGTACCAGAATCACCTGGTCCAGGTGCCATCCAGATGGGTCCAGAGTCACCATGTCAGGGTGAGGCCCAGAGGTGTTCCAGAGTCATCATGGCCAGGTGAGACTCAGGTGTGGAACAGAGTATCCAGGTCATAATGGTCCACAGGTGAGGAACAGAGTCACCAGATCAGGGTGAGGCCCAGTTAGGATCAGAGTCAACTGTTCCAGTAGAGGCCAAGAGGAGTCCACCGCAATCAGGTCCAGGTGGGGAACAAAGTCACGAGGACTGGGTGAGGCCCAGAGGGGGAACAGATTCACCAGGTCCAGGTGATTCCCAGGTGGTGGACCAGGGTTACCAGGTCCGTGTGAGGACCAGGAAAGGACCAGATTCACCAGGTCCAAGTGAGGCCCACGTGGGGAACATGTGTCACCAGGTATGGGTGAGCCCCGGGTGGCAACCCCACTCACTAGGTCCAGGTGAGGCCAACCTGGAGGCCATGCAGAGGAACCGTGTCCCGGTGATGCCCAGGTAGGGACCAGAGTTACCAAGTCCAACTGAGGCCCAGATGGAGCATATTCACTAGGTCCAGGTGAGGCCCAGTTGAGGACCAGAGTCCCCAGACCTGGTTGAGGCCTAGAGGGGGTCCCAGAGTCACCTTGTCCAGGTGACATCCAGATGGAGACGAGAGTCACCAGGTCAGGGTTAGGCCCAGAGTGGTTCCAGAGTCATCATGTCCAGGTGAGTCTCAGGTGTGGAACAGACTCAGCAGGTACCAATGATGCCCAGGTGAGGACCAGAGTGACCAGATCAGGGTGACGCTAGATAGGATCAGAGTCACCAGGTCCAGGTGAGGCCAAGAAAGAGTCCACAGCAATCAGGTCCAGGTGGGTAACAAAGTCACCAGGACTGGTGAGGCCCAGATGGGGATCTGATTCATTCATCAGGCCCAGGTGAGGCCCAGGTGGTGAACAGAGTCCCCGGGATTGGGAGAGGACCAGGTACGGACCAGATTCACCAGGTCCAAGAGGCCCACGTGGGGTCCTGAGTCACCAGGTATGGGTGAAGCCCAGGTGGCAACCCCACTCAACAGGTCCAGGTGAGGCCAACCTGCAGGCCAGAGTCACCAGATCCAGGTGAGGCCCTAGTGAGGACAGGAGTCACCAGGTAAATGTGAGTCTACAAGAACACCACAGTCACCAGGTCCTGGTGTGGTTCATGTGGGAACTTAGTCACCAGGTCCAGGTGAGACCCAGGTGGGTACCACAGTTACCAGGTCCAGATTGAGGCCTAGGTGGTGGGTCCAGAGTCATCAGGAGCAGTTGAGGCCAAAGTGCGGAGCAAAGTTATCATGTCCAGGTGAGAACCAGGTGGGGAACAGAGTAACCATGTCCCATTGATGCCAGGTGGGAAAAGAGTCATAGGTCCCGTCGAAGCCTAAGTGAGGAGTAGATTCACCAGGTCCTGCTGAGGCCTAGTTGAGGACCAGTGTCACCAGCTCCGGGTGAGTCCAGATGGGGACCAGAGTCACCAGGTTCTGGTGATATCCAGGTGGGGATCAGAGTCAGCACGTCAGGGTGAGGCCCAGAAGGGGACGAGAATCACTAGGTCCAGGTGAGGCCCCGATGTGGAACTGAGAAACCAGGTCCCATGATGCCCATATGAGGACCTGAGTCACCAGGTCCAGGTGAGGTCCCTGTGGGAACCAGTCACCTCGTCCAGGTGAGGCCCAGGTGGGACCACAGTCACCAGGTCCACGTGAGGCCCAGGTATATAAGAGAGTATCCAGGTCGCAATGATGCCCAGGTATGGACCAGAGTCAACAGGTCCAGGAGAGGCCCAAATATGGATCAGAGTCATCTTGTTCCAGGTGAGGCCAGATGGAGACCACAGGAACCAGTTACAGGAGAGCCTCATATGGGAACCAGAGACCCCAGATACAGGTGAGATACAGTTGGGGACCACAGTCACAAGGACCAGGTGAGGCGCAGGTGGCAACAGGATTCACCACGTCCCGGTGAGGCCCAGGTGGCCAGCAGTCACGAGATCCAGGTGCGGACCAGCTAAGGACCATATTCACCAGGCCCAAGTTAAGCCCAAGTGGTTACGAGAGTCACCAGGTAAGGGTGAGACCCAGAGTGGTAACCAGAGTAACCAGTTTAGTTTGAGGCCAAGAATGGGACCAGACGTGCCTGCTCAAAGTGAGGCCCTGTGTGGAATAGAGTATCCAGGTCCCAATGATGCATGGGTGAGGACCAGAGTCACTAGGGCCATGCAGGCCCAGATGGGGAACAGAATTCTAGGTGCTGGTGAGGCATAGAATAAGACCACAGTCAGCAGTATCTGGTGAGCCCCTTGTGGGAACCAGCGCCACTCTATCCAGCTGAGTCCCAGGTCCATGTGAGGCCCACGTGAGGACCAGATTCATCAGTTCGAATTGAGGCATAGCTGGGGACAAGAGTCACCAGGTCTGGATACGGTCTAGGTGGGACAAGATTCAGCAGTTCTGAGTTAGGTCAAAGTGGGGACGAGAGACACCAGGTCCAGGTCAGGCGAAACTGAGGACCAGAGTCACCAGATCCAGGTGAAGTCCAGGTGGGGACCAGAGTCATCAGATCCAGGTGAAGCCCAGGTGGGGACCAGACTCACTAGGACCAGATGAGGCGTAGGTGAGGACCAGAGTTGCCAGGTACACGTGAATCCCCGGTGGGGATCAGAGGCAACAGGTCCATGTGAGGCCGGCTTGGGGACCATGGTCAACAGGTCTACTTGAGGCCCAGGTGTGGAACACAGTAAGCAGATCCAGGTGAGTTCCCGGTGGTGACAAGAGTCACCAAGTCCAGGTGAGGCCCATGTGGGCACCAGGATCATCATGTCCAGGGTAGGCCCTTGAAAGAACCAGAGTCATCAGTTCGAGGTTAGGCGCAGGTGGCACCAGGGTCAACAGGTCCATGTCAGGCCAAAGTGGGGTTCACAGTCACTAGGGCACGGTGAGACCCAGAGGGGGACCAGAGTCACCTGGTCCAGGTGAGGTCCAGTTGTGGAACAGTCACCGGGTCCCAATTTTGCCCAGTTGAGGACCATAGTAAACAGGGCCAGGTGAGGCACAGATGGGGACCGGAGTCCCCAAATCCAGGTGAAGCCCAGGTGGGACTACAGTCACCAGATCCACGGTAGTCTCAGGTGCAGGCCAGAATCACCAGGTCCAAGTGAGTTGCAGGTGGCAACCACACTCACCAGGTCCTGGTGAGGCCCTTGTGGGGACCAGAGTCACGAGGTACATGAGAAGCTAGAAAACACTACAGCCACCACGTCCCCATGATGTCCATGTGGGAACGAGAATCACCAGTTACAGGTGAGGACCAGGCGGGGATCCGACTCACCATGTTCAGGTCAGACCCAAGTGGGTACCAGTGTCACCATGTCCAGGTGTGGCCCAGGTGAAAACCACAGTTAATAGGTCCGGCTGGTCACTGTTAGTGAAGAGTGTAACCATATCCTGATGCTACCCAGGTGGGTACCAGAGACACCAGGTCCTGGTGAGGCCCAGGTGAGACCAGAGACATGAGGTCCAGGTGAGGTCCCGATGGGACCCACAGTCACCAGGTCAGGTGAGGCCATGCTTAGGATCAGAGTCACCAGTTACAGGTGAGGCCCAGGTGAGCCAGAGTCACCCGGTAGAGAAGACGCCAAAGTCAGGACCAGAGTTACCAGGATCAGGTCAGTCCCAGTGGTGCATAGAGTAATCATGTCCCGATGATGCCCAGTTAGAAAAAATTTTTTTTTAATTTTTATTTATTTATGATAGTCACAGAGAGAGAGAGAGAGAGAGAGGCAGAGGCACAGGCAGAGGGAGAAGCAGGCTCCATGCACCAGGAGCCCGATGTGGGATTCGATCCCGGATCTCCAGGATCGCGCCCTGGGCCAAAGGCAGGCGCCAAACCGCTGCGCCACCCAGGGATCCCGATGATGGCCAGTTAGAACCCGAGTCACCACGTCCAGATGAGGCGCAGGTGGGGAGTATATTCTCTAGGTCCCGGTGAGGCCCAGTTGAGGACCACATCACCTGGTCTAGTTGAGGCCTAGAGGGGTACCAGATTCACCTGGTCTAGGTGACATCCAGATGGGGACCATATCACCATGTTAGGCTGAGGCCCAGAGGGGATCCAGAGTCATCATGTCCAAGTGAGTCTCAGGTGTGGAACAGAGTATCCAGGTCATAATGGTCCACAGGTGAGGACCAGAGTCACCAGATCTGGATGAGGCCCTGTTAGGATCAGAGTCACCAGTTCCAGGTGAAGCCAAAAATGTGTCCACAGCAATCAGGTCCAGGTGGGGAACAAAGTCACCAGGATTGGGTGAGGCCAAGATGGGGACCAGATTCACAAGGTCCAGGTTATTCCCGGGTGGGGACCAGAGTTACAAGTTCCGGGTGAGGACCAGTTAAGGACGAGATTCACCAGGTCCAAGTGAGACCCAGGTGGGGACCTGTGTCACAATGTATGTGTGAGGCCCAGATTACCACCCCACTCACCAGGTCCAGGTGAGGCCAACCTGCAGGCCATGAAGAGGAACCATGTCCCGATGATGCCATAGTAGGGAACAGAGTTACCAGGTCCAGGTGAGGAAAACCTGCAGGCCATGCAGTGGAACCATGTCCTGATGATGCCCAGGTAGGGACCAGAGACACCAAGACCAAATGAGGTCCAGATTGAGCAAATTCACTAGGTCCAGGTGAGGCCCAGTTGAGGACCAGAGTCACCAGATTTGGTTGATGCCTAGAGGGGTACCAGAATCACCTGGTGCAGGTGACATGCAGATGGCGACCAGAGTCACCAGGTCAGGGAGAGGCCCAGAGAGGTTCCAGAGTCATCATGTCCAGATGAGGCTTAGGTGAGGAACAGAGTCACCAGGTACCATGATGCCCAGGTGAGGACCAGAGTCACCAGATCTGGGTGAGGCCCAGTTAGGTTCAGAGTCACCAGTTCCAGGTGAGGCCCAAAAGGAGTCCACAGCAATCAGGTCCAGGTGGGAAACAAAGTCACCAGGACAGGGTGACGCCCAGATGGGGACCAGATTCACCAGGTCCAGTTGAGGCCCAGGTGGTGACCAGAGTCCCAGGTCTGGGAGAGGACCAGGTAAGGACCAGATTCACCAGGTCCAAGAGGCCCACGTGGGGACCTGAGTCACCAGGTATGGGTGACACCCAGGTGGCAACCAAACTCACCAGGTCCAGGTGAGGCCAACCTGCAGGCCAGAGTCACCAGATCCAGGTGAGGCCCTAGTGGGGACCGGAGTCACCAGGTAAATGTGAGTCTACAAGAACACCACAGGGACCAGGTCCAGGTGTGGTTCATGTGGGAACAAGAGTCACCAGGTCCAGGTGAGACCCAGGTGGGGACCACAGTCACCAGGTCCAGATTGAGGCCTAGGTGGGGGGACCAGAGTCATCAGGACCAGGTGAGGCCAAAGTGTGGAGCAAAGTTATCATATTCAGGTGAGGCGCAGGTGGGGAAGAGAGTAACCATGTCCCATTGATGCCAGGTGAGAAAAGAGTCACAAGTTCCAGACGAGGCCTATGTGAAGAGTAGATTCATCAGGTCCTGTTGATGCCCAGTTGAGGACCAGTGTCCACAGCTCCGGTGAGTCTCAGAGGGGAACCAGAGTCACCCGGCTCTGGTGATATCCAGGTGGGGACCAGAGTCACCACGTCAGGATGAGTCCCAGAGGGGGACGAGAATCACTAGCTCCAGGTGAGGCCCGATGTGGAATTGAGAAACCAGGTCCCATGATGCCCATATGAGGACTTGAGTCACCAGGTCCAGGTGAGGTCCCTGTGGGAACCAGTCACCTCGTCCAGGTGAGGCCGAGGTGGGACCACAGTCACCAGGTCCAGGTGAGGCCCAGGTATATAAGAGAGTATCGAGGTCCCAATGATGCCCAGGTAGGACCAGAGTCAACAGGTCCAGGAGAGGCCCAAATACGGATCAGTCATTGTGTTCCAGGTGAGGCCAGATGGAGACCACAGGAAGCAGGTCCAGGAGAGCCCCATATGGGAACGAGAGCCACGAGATCCAGGTGAGTTCCAGGTGGGACCACAGTCACCAGGTCGAGGTGAGGCCCAGGTATATAAGAGTGTTCCCAGGACCCAATGATGCCCAGGTAAGTACCAGAGTCAACAGGTCCAGCAGAGGGCAAATATGGAACAGAGTCATTGTGTTCCAGGTGAGGCCAGATGGAGACCACAGGAACCAGGACCAGGAGAGCCCCATATGGGAACCAGAGTCACCAGATCCAGGTGAGGTCCAGGTAGGACCACAGTCACAAGGTCCCGGTGACGCGCAGGTGGCAACAGGATTCACCAAGTCCAGGAGAGGCCCAGGTGGCGACCAGTCACCAGATCCAGGTTCGGACCATCTAAGGACCAGATTCACCAGGCCCAAGTGAAGCCTAAGGGGTGACCAGAGTCACCAGGTAAGGGTGAGGCCCAGAGGGGGAACCAGAGTAACCAGTTTAGTTTGAGGCCCCGAGTTGGACCAGAGGTCCCTGGTCAAAGTGAGGCCCAGGTGTGGAATAGAGTATCCAGGTCCCAATGATGGCTGAGTGAGGACCAGAGTCACTAGGGCCATGCAGGCCCAGATGGGGAACAGAATCACTAGGTGCTGGTGAGGCATAGAATAAGACCACAGTCAGCAGTATCAGGTGAGCCCCTTGTGGAAACCAGAGCCACTCTATCCAGCTGAGTCCCAGGTCCATGTGAGGCCCACGTGAGTAACATATTCATCAGGTCCAAATGAGGCATAGCTGGGGACAAGAGTCACCAGGACTGGGTGCGGCCTAGGTGGGGCAAGATTCAGCAGTTCTGAGTTTGGTCAATGTGGGGACGAGAGACGCCAGGTCCAGGTGAGGCCAAACTGAGGACCATAGTCACCATATCCAGTTGAGGTCCATGTTGGAAAGAGAGTCACCAGGTCCAGGAGAGGTCCATTGGGGACTAGAGTCACCAGATCCAGGTTAAGCCCAGATGGGGATAAGAGTCACTAGGTCCAGATGAGGCCCAGGTGAGGACCAGCGTTATCAGGTACACGTGAGGCCCCGGTGGGCATCAGAGGCCACAGGTTCATGTGAGGTAGGCTCGGGGACCATGGTCAACAGATCTACTTGAGGCCCAGGTGTGGAACACAGTAAGCAGATCCAGGTGAGTCCCCAGTGTTGACAAGAGTGACCACGTCCAGGTGAGACCCAGGTGGGGACCAGGATTATCAGGTCCCGGGGAGGCCCTTGTAAGAACCAGAGTCAACAGTTCGAGGTTAGGCGCAGGTAGCAACCAGGGTCAGCAGGTCCAAGTCAGGCCAAAGTGGGGTTCACAGTCACTAGGGCACGGTGAGACCCAGAGGGGGACCAGAGTCACCTGGTCCAGGTGAGGCCCAGTTGAGGACCAGTTTCACCATATCTGGTTCGGCTTAGAAGGGTACCAGAATCACCTGATCGAGGTGATATCCAGATGGGGACCAGAGACACCAGGTCAGCGTGAGGCCCAGAGTGGTTCCAGAGTCATCGGGTCCAGGTGAGGCTCATGTGTGGAACAGAATCACCAGGTACCAATGATGCCCAGGTGAGGACCAGAGTCACCAGATCTGGGTGACACGCAGATAGGATCAGAGTCACCAGTTCCAGGTGACGCCAAGAAGGCGTCCACAGCAATCAGGTCCAGGTGGTGAAGAAAGTCACCAGGACTTGGTGAGACCCAGATTTGGACAAGATTCACCAGGTCCAGATTATTCCCAGGTGGTGACCAAGGTCCTCGGGTCTGGGAGAAAACCAGCTAAGGATCAGATTCAACAGGTCCAAATGAGGCCCACGTGGGGACCTGAGTCACCAGGTATGGGTGAGGCCTAGGTGGCAACCCCACTCCCCAGGTCCAGGTGAGGCCAACCTGCAGGCCAGAGTCACCAGATGCAGGTGAGGTCCAGGTGGGTACCAGAGTCACCAGATCCAGGTGAGGTCCATGTTGGAAAGAGAGTCACCAGGTCCAGGAGAGGTCCAGGTGGATACCAGAGTCACCAGATCCAGGGGAAGTCCAGGTGGGGACCAGAGTCATCAGATCCAGGTGAAGCCCAGGTGAGGACCAGAGTCAGTAAGTCCAGATGAGGTCAAGGTGGGGACCAGAGATACCAGGTACAAGTGAGGCCCCGGTGGGGAGCAGTGGCAACAGGTCCATGTGAGGCCGTCCTGGGGACCATGGTCAACAGGTCTACTTGAGGCCCAGGTTTGGAACACAGTAAGCAGGTCCAAGAGAGTCCCCGGTGGTGACAAGTGTCACCACGTCCAAGTGAGACCCAGGTGGGGACAAGGATCACCAGGTCGAGGGGAGGCCTTTGAAAAACCAGAGTCTACAGTTTGAGGTCAGGCGCAGGTGGCAACCAGTATCAGCAGGTCGAAGTTAGGCCAAAGAGGGGTTCACAGTCACTAGGGCACGGTGAGACCCAGAGGGTGACGAGAGTCACCTGATACAGGTGAGGTCTAGTTGTGGAACACAGTCACCGTGTCCCAATTTTGCCCAGTTGAGGACCATGGTCAACAGGGCCAGGTGAAGCCCAGATGGAGACCGGAGTCCCCAAATCCAGGTGAAGTCCAGGTGGGGACCACAGTCACCAGATCCAGGGTAGTCTTAGGTGTAGACCACAATAACCAGGTCCAGGTGAGTTGCAGGTGGCAACCACACTCACCAGTTCCCGGTGAGGCCCTGGTGGGGACCAGAGTCACGAGGTATATAAGAAGCTAGAAACACTACAGCCACAAGGTCCACATTATGTCCATGTGGGAATGAAAATCACCAGTTACAGGTGAGGACCAGGTGGGGATCCGACTCACCATGTCCAGGTGAGTCCCAGGTGGGAACCAGTGTCACCATGTCCAGGTGTGGCCCAGGTGAAGACCAGAGTTAATAGGTCCGGCTGGGTCACTGTTAGTGAACAGGGTCACCATATCCTGATGCTACCCCAGGTGGGAACCAGAGAAACCAGGTCCTGGTGAGGCCCAGGTGGGCCCAGAGATATGAGGTCCAGAAGAGGTCCCGATGGGAACGACAGTCACCAGGTCAAGTGAGGCCATGCTTAGGATCAGAGTCACCAGTTACAGCTGAGGCCCAGGTGGAGCCAGAGTCACCTGGTACAGAAGAGGCCAAAGTCAGGACCAGAGTTATCAGGATCAGGTCAGTCCCAGTGGGGAATAGAGTAACCATGCCCCGATGATGCCCAGGTAGAACCAGAGTCACCAGGTCCAGATGAGGCGCAGGTGGGGAGCATATTCACTAGGTCCCGGTGAGGCCCAGTTGCGGACCAGAGTCACCAGGTCTAGTTGAGGACTAGAGGGGTACCAGATTCACCTGGTCTAGGTGACATCCAGATGGGGAGCAGAGTCACCATGTAAGGGTGAGGCCCAGAGGGGATCCAGAGTCATCATGTCCAGGTGAGACCCAGGTGGCGACCAGTCACCAGATCCAGGTGCGGACCAGCTAAGGACCAGATTCACCAGGCCTAATTGAAGCCCAAGGGGGTGACCTGAGTCACCAGGCAAGGGTGAGGCCCAGAGCGGGAACCAGAGTAACCAGTATAGTTTGAGGCCCAGAATGGGACCAGAGGTCCATGGTCAAAGTAGGCCCAATTGTGGCATAGAGTATCCAGGTCCCAATGATGCCTGGTTGAGGACCAGAGTCACTAGGGCCATGCAGGCCCAGATGGGGAACAGAATCACTAGGTCCTGGTGAGGCATAGAATAAGACCACAGTCACCAGTATCAGGTGAGCCCCTGAGGGAACCAGAGCCACTCTATCCAGCTGAGTCCCAGGTCCATGTGAGGCCCACGTGAGGACCAGATTCATCAGGTCGAATTGAGGTATAGCTGGGTACAAGAGTCACCAAGTCTGGGTGCGGCCTAGGTGGGGCAAGATTCAGCAGTTCTGAGTTAGGTCAAAATGGGGACGAGAGACATCAGGTTCAGGGGAGGCCAAACTGAGGACCAGAGTCAACAGATCCAGGTGAGGTCCATGTTGGAAAGAGAGTCACCAGGTCCAGGAGAGGTCCAGGTAGGGACCAGTGTCACCAGATCCAGGTGACTTCCAGTTGGGGACCAGAGTCACCAGATCCACGTGAAGCCCAGATGGGGACCATACTCACTAGGTCAAGATGAGTCCCAAATGAGGACCAGAGTAACCAAGTAAACGTGAGCTCCCGTTTTGATCAGAGGCAACAGGTTCATGTGAGGCCGGCTTGGGGACAATGGTCAACAGATCTACTTGAGGCCCAGGTATGGAACACAGTAAGCAGGTCGAGGTGAGTCCCCGGTGGTGACAAGAGTCACCACGTCCAGGTGAGGCCCAGTTGGGGACGAGGATCACCAGGTACAGGGGAGGGCCTTGAAAGAACCAGAGTCAACAGTTCGAGGTTGGGCGCAGGTGGCAAACAGGATCAGCAGGTCCAAGTCAGGCCAAAGTGGGGTTCACAGACACTAGGGAACGGTGAGACCCAGAGGGGGACCAGAGTAACCTGGTCGAGGTGAGGTCCAGTTGTGGAACACAGTCACCGGGTCCCAATTTTGCCCAGTTGAGGACCATGGTCAACAGGGCCAGGTGAGGCCCAGATGGGGACCGGAGTCAAAATATCCAGGTGAAGCCCAGGTGGGGACCACAGTCAACAGATCCCGGGTAGTCTCAGGTGCAGACCAGAATCACCATGTCCAGGTGTGGCCCAGGTGAATAGCAGAGTTAATAGGTCCGGCTGGGTCACTGTTAGTGAAGAATGTAACCATATCCTGATGCTATCCAGGTGGGTACCAGAGACACAAGGTCCTGGTGAGGCCCCGGTGGGACCGGAGACATGAGGTCCAGGTGAGGGTCCCGATGGGTTCCCCAGTCACCAGGTCAGGTGAGGCCATGCTTAGGATCAGAGTCACCATGTACAGGTGAAGCCCAGGTGGAGACAGAATCACCTGGTACAGAAGAGGCCAAAGTCAGGACCAGAGTTACCAGGATCAGGTGAGTCCCAGTGGGGAATACAGTAACCATGTCCCTATGATGCCCAGGTAGAAACAGAGTCACCAGGTCCAGATGAGGCGCAGGTGGGTAGCATGTTCACTAGTTCCCGGTGAGGCCCAGTTGAGGACCAGAGCAACCAGGTCAAGTTGAGGCCTAGAGTGGTACCAGATTCACCTGGTCTAGGTGACATCCAGATGGGGACCAGAGTCACCATGTCAGGGTGAGGCCCAGAGGGGTTCCAGAGTCATCATGTCCAGGTTAGGCTGAGGTTTGGAACAAAGTATCCAGGTCATAATGGTCCGCAGGTGAGGACCAGAGTCACCAGATCTGGGGGAGGCCCACTTAGGATCAGAGTCACCAGTTCCAGGTGAGGCCAAGAAGGAGTCCACAGAAATCAGGTCCAGGTGGGGAACAAAGTCACCAGGACAGTGTCAGGGCCAGATTGGGACCAGATTCACCAGGCCCATGTGATTCCCAGGTGGTGACCAGACATACCAGTTCCGGGTGAGAACCAGGTAAGGACCAGATTCACCAGGTCCAAGTGAAGCCCACATGGGGACCTGTGTCACCACGTATGGGTGAGGCCCAGGTGGCAACACCACTCACCAGGTCCAGGTGAGGCCAACTCCAGGCCATGTTGTGGAACCATGTCCTGATGATGCCCAGAGAGGGACCAGAGTCACCAGGTCCAAATGAGGCCCAGATGGATCATATTCACTAGGTCCAGGTGAGGCCCAGTTGAGGACCAGAATCACCAGATCTGGTTGAGCCCTAGAGGGATACCAGAATCACCTGGTCAAGGTGACATCTAGATGGGGACCAGAGTCACCAGGTCAGGGTGAGGCCCAGAGAGGTTCAAGAGTCATCATGTTCAGGAGAGGCTCAGGTGTGGAAGAGAGTCACCAGGTACCAAGGATGCCCAGGTGAGGACCAGAGTCACCAGGTCCAGGTGAGGCCCAGGTGGTGACCAGAGTCCCCGGGTCTGGGAGAGGACCAGGTAAGGACCAGATTCACCAGGTCCAAGCGGCCCACGTGGGGACCTGAGTCACCAGGTATGGGTGAGGCCCAGGTGGCAACCCCACTCACCAGGTCCAGGTGAGGCCATCCTGCAGGCCAGAGTCACCAGATCCAGGAGAGGCCCTAGTGAGGACCAGAGTCACCAGGTAAAAGTGAGTCTACAAGAACACCACAGTCACCAGGTCCAGGTGTGATTCATGTGGGAACGAGAGTCACCAGGTCCAGGTGAGACCCAGGTGGGGACCACAGTCACCAGGTCCAGATTGAGGCCTAGGTGGTGGGTCCAGAGTCATCAGGACCAGTTGAGGCCAAAGTGCGGAGCAAGGTTATCATGTCCAGGTGAGGCCCAGGTGGGGAACAGAGTAACCATGTCCCATTGATGCCAGGTGGGAAAAGAGTCACAGGTCCAGTCGAAGCCTAAGTGAGGAGTAGATTCACCAGGTCCTGCTGAGGCCTAGTTGAGGACCAGTGTCCCCAGCTCCGGGTGAGTCTCAGACGGGGACCAGAGTCACCAGGTTCTGGTGATATCCAGATGGGCAGAGTCACCAGATCCACGTGAAGCCCAGGTGGGGACCAGAGTCACTAGGTCCCGATGAGGCCCTGGTGAGGACCAGAGTTACCAGGTACACGTGAGGCCCCGGTGGGGATCAGAGGGCAACAGGTCCATGTGAGGCCGGCTTGGGGACCATGGTCAACAGGTCTACTTGAGGCCCTGGTGTGTAACACAGTAAGCAGGTCCAGGTGAGTCCCCGGTGGTGAAAAGAGTCACCACGTCCAGGTGAGTCCCAGGTGGGAACCAGGATCACCAGGTACAGTTGAGGTCCTTGAAAGAACTAGAGTCTTCTGGCACAAAAACAGACACATAGATCAGTGAAACAGAATAGAGAATCCAGAAGTGGACCCTGAACTTTATGGGCAACTAATATTCGATAAAGGAGGAAAGACTATCCATTAGAAGAAAGACAGTCTCTTCAATAAATGGTGCTGGGAAAATTGGACATCCACATGCAGAAGAATGAAACTAGACCACTCTCTTTCACCATACACAAAGATAAACTCAAAATGGATGAAAGATCTAAATGTGAGACAAGATTCCATCAAAATCCTAGAGAAGAACACAGGCAACACCCTTTTTGAACTCGGCCATAGTAACTTCTTGCAAGATACATCCACGAAGGCAAAAGAAACAAAAGCAAAAATGAACTATGGGACTTCATCAAGATAAGAAGCTTTTGCACAGCAAAGGATACAGTCAACAAAACTCAAAGACAACCTACAGAATGGGAGAAGATATTTGCAATGACATATCAGATAAAGGACTAGTTTCCAAGATCTATAAAGAACTTATCAAACTCAACACCAAAGAAACAAACAATCCCATCATGAAATGGGCAAAAGACATGAACAGAATCTCACAGAGGAAGACATAGACATGGGCAACATGCACATGAGAAAATGCTCCGCATCACTTGCCATCAGGGAAATACAAATCAAAACCACAATGAGATACCACCTCACACCAGTGAGAATGGGGAAAATTACCAAGACAGGAAACACCGAATGTTGGAGAGGATGCGGAGAAAAGGGAATCCTCATACACTGTTGGTGGGAATGTGAACTGGTGCAGCCACTCTGGAAAACTGTGTGGAGGTTCCTCAAACAGTTAAAAAAATACCTGCCCTACGACCCAGCAATTGCACTGTTGGGGATTTTCCCCAAAGAGACAAATGCAATGAAACGCCGGGACACCTGAACCCCGATGTTTATAGCAGCAATGGCCACGATAGCCAAACTGTGGAAGGAGCCTCGGTGTCCAACGAAAGATGAATGGATAAAGAAGATGTGGTTTATGTATACAATGGAATATTACTAGCAATTAGGAATGACAAATACCCACCATTTGCTTCAACGTGGATGGAACTGGAGGGTATTATGCTGAGTGAAGTAAGCCAGTCGGAGAAAGACAAACATTATATGTTCTCATTCATTTGGGGAATATAAATAATAGTGAAAGGGAATATAAGGGAAGGGGGAAGAAATGTGTGGGAAATATCAGAAAGGGAGACAGAACGTAAAGATTGCTAACTCTGGGAAACGAACTAGGGGTGGTAGAAGGGGAGGGGGGGCGGGGGGGGGGAGTGAATGGGTGACGGGCACTGGGGGTTATTCTGTATGTTAGTAAATAGAACACCAATAATAAAAAATAAATTTAAAAGAAAAGAAAAAAGAAAGAACCTAGACTCAACAGGTCGAAGTCAAGCGCAGGTGGCAACCAGGGTCAGCAGGTCCAAGTCAGGCCAAAGTGCGGTTCACAGTCATTAGGGCACGGTGAGAACCAGAGGGGGACCAGAGTCACCTGGTCCAGGTGAGGTCCATTTGTGGAACACAGTCACCGGGCCCCAATTGTGCCCAGTTGAGGAACATGGTCAACAGGGCCAGGTGAGGCCCAGATGAGGAACGGAGTCCCCAAATCCAGGTGAAGACCAGGTGGGGACCACAGTCACCAGATCCAGGGTAGTCTCAGGTGCAGACCAGAATCACCAAGTCCAGGTGAGGTGCAGGTGGCAACCACACTCACCAGGTCCCGGTGAGGCCCTGGTGGGGACCAGAGTCACGAGGTACATGAGAAGCTAGAAACACTGCAGCCACTAGGTCCACAGGATGTCCATGTGGGAAAGAGAATCACCAGTTACAGGTGAGTACCAGGTGGGGATCCGACTCACCATGTCCAGTTGAGACCCAGGTGGGAACGAGTGTCACCATGTCCGGTGTGTGGCCCAGGTGAAGACCAGAGTTAATAGGATCCGGCTGGGTCACTGTTAGTGAACAGTGTGTAACCATATCCTGATGCTACCCATGGTGGGGTACCAGAGACACCAGGTACTGGTGAGGCCCAGGTGGGACCAGAGATATGAGGTCCAGGTGAGGTGCCCGATGGGAACCACAGTCACCAGGTCTGGTGAGGCCATGCTTAGGATCAGAATCACCAGTTACTGGTGAAGCCCAGGTGGAGCCAGAGTCACCTGGTACAGAAGAGGCCAAGTCAGGACCAGAGTTACCAGGATCAGGTCAGTCCCAGTGGGGAATAGAGTAACCATGTCCCGATGATGAGCAGGTAGAACCAGAGTCACCAGGTGCAGATGAGGAGCAGGTGGGGAGCTTATTCTCTAGGTCTCCGTGAGGCGCACTTGAGGACCAGAATCTCCAGGTCTAGTTGAGGCCGATAGGGGTACCAGATTCACCTGGTCTAGGTGACATCCAGATGTGGAGCAGAGTAACCATGTCAGGGTGAGGCCCAGAGGGGATTCATAGTCATCATGTCCAGGTGAGGCTCAGGTGTGGAACAGAGATCCAGGTCATAATGGTCCACAGGTGAGGACCAGAGTCACCAGATCTGCGTGAGGCCCAGGTAGGATCAGAGTCACCAGTTCCAGGTGAGGCCAAGAAGGAATCCACAGCAATCAGGTGCAGGTGGGGAACAAAGTCACGAGGACTGGGTGAGGCCCAGATAGGGACCAGATTCACCAGGTACAGGTGATTCCCAGGTGGTGACCAGAGTTAACAGTTCCGGGTAGGACCAGGTAAGGACCAGATTCACCAGGTCCAAGTGAGGCCCACGTCGGTACCTGTGTCACCAAGCATGGGTGAGGCCCAGGTGGCAACCCCACTCCCCAGGTCCAGGTGAGGCCAAATTGCAGGCCATGCAGAGGAACCATGTCCCGATGATGCCCAGATAGGGACTAGAGTCACCAGGTCCAAATGAGACCCAGATGGAGCATATTCACTAGGTCCAGTGAGGTCCAGTTGAGGACCACTGTCACCAGATCTGGTTGAGGTTTAGAGGGGTACCAGAATCACATCGTCCAGGTGACATCCAGATGGGGACCTGAGGCATCAGGTCAGGGAGAGGCCTAGAGTGGTTCCAGAGTCATCATGTCCAGGTTAGGCTCTGGCATGGAACAGAGTCACCAGGTACCAATGATGCCCAGGTGAGGCCCAGAGTCACCAGATCTGGGTGATGCGCAGATAGGATCAGAGTCACCAGTTCCAGGTGAGGCCAAGAAAGAGTCCACAGCAATCAGGTCCAGGTGGGGAACAAAGTCACCAGGAATGGGTGAGGCCCAAATGGGGACCAGAATCACCAGGTCCAGGTGAGGTCCAGGTGGTGACCAGAGTCCCTGGGTCTGAGAGAGGCCAGGTAAGGACCAGATTCACCAGGTCCAAGAGGCCCACGTGGGGACCTGAGTCACCAGGTATGGGTGACGCCCAGGTGTCAACCCCACTCACCAAGTCCAGGTGAGGCGAACCTGCAGGCCAGAGTCTCCAGATCGAGGTGAGGCCCTAGTGGGGACCTGAGTCACCTGGGAAATGTGAGTCTACAAGAACACCACAGTCACCAAGTCCAGGTGTGGTTCATGTAGGAACGAGAGTCACCAGGTCCAGGGGAGACCCAGGTGGGGAACACAGTCACCAGGTCCCTATTGAGGCCTAGGTGGGGGGACGAGAGTCATCAGGACCAGTTGAGGCCAAAGAATGGAGCAAAGTTATCATGTCCAGGTGAGGCCCAGGTGGGGAACAGAGTAACAATGTCCCATTGATGCCAGGTGGGAAAAGAGTCACAAGGTCAGACGAGGCCTAAGTGAAGAGTAGATTCATCAGGTCCTGTTGAGGCCTAGTTGAGAACCAGTGTCCACAGCTCCGCTGAGTCTCAGAGGGAGACCAGAGTCACCCGGTTCTGGTGATATCCAGGTGGGGACCAGAGTCACCACGTCAGGGTGAGGCCCAGAGGGGAAGGTGAATCATTAGGTCCAGATGAGGCCCCTATGTGGAACTGAGAAACCAGGTCCCATGATGCCCATATGAGGACCTGAGTCACCAGGACCAGGTGAGGTCCCTGTGGGAACCAGTCACCTATCCAGGTGAGGCCAAGGTGGGACCTCTATCACCAGGTCCAGGTGAGGCCCAGGTATATAAGAGAGTATCCAGGTCCCAATGATGCCCAGGTAAAGACCAGAGTCAACAAGTGCAGGAGAGGCACAAATATGGATCAGAGTCATTGTGTTCCAGGATAGGCCAGATGGAGACCACAGGAACGAGGTCCAGGAGAGCCCCAAATGGGAACCAGAGCCCCCAGATCCAGGTGAGGTCCAGGTGGGACCACAGTCACAAGGTCCAAGTGAGGCCCAGGTGGCAACAGGATTCACCAAGTCCAGAAGAGGTCCAGGTGGCGACCAGTCACCAGATCCAGGTGCGGACCACCTAAGGACCAGATTCACCAGGCCCAAATGAAGCCCAAGGGGTGACCAGAGTCACCAGGTAAGGGTGAGGCCCAGAGGGGGAACCAGAGTAACCAGATTAGTTTGAGGTCCAGAATGGGACCAGAGGTCCCTGGTCAAAGTGAGGCCAAGTGTGGAATAGAGTATCCAGGTCGCAATGATGCCTGGGTGAGTACCAGAGTCACTAGGGCCATGCAGGCCCAGATGGGGAACAGAATCACTAGGTCCTGATGAGGCATAGACTAAAACCACAGTCACCAGTATCAGGTGACCCCTTGTGGGAACCAGATCCACTCTATCCAGCTAAGTCCCAGGTCCAGCTGAGTGCCAGGTCCATGTGAGGCAAACGTTAGGACCAGATTCATCAGGTGGAATTGAGGCAAATGTGGGGACAAGAGTCACCAGGTATGGATGTGGCCAGGTTGGGGCAATATTCAGCAGTTCTGAGTTAGGTTCAAGTGGGGACGAGAGACACCAGGTCCAGGTGAGGCCAAACTGAGGACCAGAGTCACCAGATCCAGGTGAGGTCCATGTTGGAAAGAGAGTCACCAGGTCCAGGAGAGGTCCAGGTGGGGACCAGTGTCAACGGATCCAGGTAAGTCCAGGTGGGGACCTGAGTCACCAGATCCAGGTGAAGCCCAGGTGGAGACCATAGTCTCTAGGACCAGATGAGGCCCAGGTGAGGACCAGAGTTCCCAGGTACACTTGAGGCCCCGGTGGGGATCAGAGGCAACAGGTCCATGTGAGGCCGGCTTGGGGACCATGGTCAACAAGTCTACTTGAGGCCCAGGTGTGGAACACAGTAAGCAGGTCCTGGTGAGTCTCCGGTGGTGACAAGAGTCACCACGTCCAGGTGAGGTCCAGGTGGGGAACAGGATAACCAGGTACAGGGGAGGCCCTTGAAAATACCAGAGTCAACAGTTCGAGGTTAGACGCAGGTGGCAACCAGGGTCAGCAGGTCCAAGTCAGGCCAACGTGGGGTTCACAGTCACTAGGCACGGTGAGACCCAGAGGGGGACCAGAGTCACCTGGTCCAGGTGACTTCCAGTTTTGGAACACAGTCACCGGGTCCCAATTTTGCCCAGTTGAGGACGATAGTCAACAGGGCCAGGTGTGGCCCAGATGGGGACCGGAGTCCAAATATCCAGGTGAAGCCCAGATGGGGACCACAGTCAGTAGATCCAGGGTAGTCTCAGGTGCAGACCATAAACACCAGGTCCAAGTGAGATGCAGGTGGCAACAACATTCCCCAGGACACAGTGAGGCCCTGGCGGGGACCAGAGGCACAAGGTACATGAGAAGCTAGAAACACTGCAGCCACCAGGTCCACATGATGTCCATGTGGGCCGGAGAATCAGCAGTTACACAAGAGGACCAGGTGGGGATCTGACTCACCATGTCAAGTTGAGACCCAGGTGGTATCCAGTGTCACCATGTCCAGGTGTGGCCCAGGTGAAGACCAGAGTAAATAGGTCCGGCTGGGTCACTGTTAGTGAACAGTGTAACCATATCCTAATGCTACCCAGGTGTGTACCGGAGACACCAGGTCCTGGTGAGGCCCAGGTGGGACCAGAGACATGAGGTCCAGGTAAGACCCGATGGGAACCACAGTCACCAGGTCAGGTGAGGCCATGCTTAGGGTCAGAGTTACCAGTTACAGGTGAGGCCCAGGTGGAGCCAGAGTGACCTGGTACAAAAGAGGCCAAAGACAGGACCAGAGTTACTAGGATCAGGTCAGTCCCATTGGGGAATAGAGTAACCATGTCCCGAAGATGCCCAGGTAGTACCCGAGTCACCACGTCCAGATGAGGCGCAGGTGAGGAGCATGTTCACTAGGTCCAGGTGAGGCCCAGTTGAGGACCAGAGTCACCAGGTCTGGTTGAGGCCGACAGGGGTACCAGATTCACCTGGTCTAGGTGACATCCAGATGGGGACCAGAGTCACCATGTCAGAGTGAGGCCCAGAGAGGATCCAGAGTCATTATGTCCAGGTGAGGCTCAGGTGTGGAACAGAGTATCCAGGTCATAGTGGTCCGCAGGTGAGGACCAGAGTCACCAGATCTGGGTGAGGCCCAGTTAGGATCAGACTCACCAGTTCCAGGTGAGGCCCAAAAGGAGTCCACAGTAATCAGGTCCAGGTGGGGAGCAAAGTCACCAGGACTGGGTGAGGCCCAGATGGCGACCAGATTTTCCAGGTCCAGGGGATTCCCAGGTGGTGACCAGAATTACCAGATTCACCAGGTCCAAGAGGCTCAAGTGGGGACCTGAGTCACCAGGTATGGGTGAGGTCCAGGTGGCAACCCCACTCACCAGGTCCAGGTGAGGCCAAACTGAGGACCAGAGTCACCAGATGCAGGTCAGGTCCAGGTGGGGACCAGAGTCACCAGATCCAGGTGAAGTCCAGGTGGGGACCAGAGTCATCAGATCCAGGTGAAGCCCAGGTGGGGACCAGAGTCACTAGGTCCAGATGAGGCGAATGTGAGGACCAGAGTTGCCAGGTATACGTGAAGCCCCGGTGGGGATCAGAGGCAACAGGTCCATGTGAGGTCGGCTTGGGGACCATGGTCAACAGGTCTACTTGAGGCCCAGGTGTGGAACACAGTAAGCAGATCCAGGTGACTTCCCGGTGGTGACAAGAGTCACCAGGTCCAGGTGAGGCCCATGTGGGCACCAGGATCACCATGTCCAGGGGACGCCCTTGAAAGAACCAGTGTCAACAGTTCGAGGTCAGGCGCAGGTGGCAACCAGGGTCAACAGGTCCAAGTCATGCTAAAGTGGGGTTCACAGTCACTACGGCACGGTGAGACCCAGAGGGGGACCAGAGTCACCTGATCCAGGTGAGGTCCAGTTGTGGAACACAGTCACCGGGTCCCAAATTTGCCCAGTTGAGGACGATAGTCAACAGTGCCAGGTTAGTCCCAGATGGGGACCGGAGTCCCCAAATCCAGGTGAAGCCCAGGTGGGGACTACAGTCACCAGATCCAGGGTAGTCTCAGGTGCAGACCAGAATCACCAGGTCCAGGTGAGGTGCAGGTGGCAACCACACTCACCAGGTCCCGGTGAGGCCCTAGTGGGGACCAGAGTCACGAGGTATATGAGAAGCTAGAAAAACTGCAGCCACCAGGTCCACATGATGTCCATGTGGGAATGAGAATCACCAGTTACAGGTGAGGACCAGGCGGGGATCCGACTCACCATGTTCAGGTCAGACCCAAGTGGGTACCAGTGTCACCATGTCCAGGTGTGCCCCAGGTGAAGACCAGAGTTAATAGGTCCGGCTGGGTCACTGTTAGTGAAGAGTGTAACCATATCCTGATGCTACCCAGGTGGGTACCAGAGACACCAGGTCCTGGTGAGCCCCAGGTGCGACCAGAGACATGAGGTCCACGTGAGGTCCCGATGGGAACCACAGAGACCAGGTCAGGTGAGGCCATGCTTAGGATCAGAGTCACAGGTTACATGTGAGGCCCAGGTGGAGCCAGAGTCACCTGGTACAAATGAGGCCAAATTCAGGACCAGAGTTACCAGGATCAGGTCAGTCCCAGTGGGGAACAGAGTAACCATGTTCCGATGATGCCCAGGTAGACCCAGCGTCACCAGGTCCAGATGAGGCGCAGGTGGGGAGCATATTCACTAGGTCTCGGTGAGGCCCAGTTGAGGACCAGAGTCACCAGGTCTATTTGAGCCCTTGAGGCGTAACAGATTCACCTGGTCTAGGTGACATCCAGATGGGGACCAGAGTCACCATGTCAGGCTGAGGCCCCTAGGGGATCCAGAGTCATCATGTCCAGGTGAGGCTCACGTGTGGAACAGAGTATCCAGGTCATAATGGTCCACAGGTGAGGACCAGAGTCACCAGATCTGGGTGATTCCCAGTTAGGATCATAGTCTCCAGTTCCACGTGAGGCCAAGAAGGAGTCCACAGCAATCAGGTCCAGGTGGGGAACAAAGTCACCAGGACTGGGTGAGGCCCAGATGGGGCCAGATACACCAGGTCCAGGTGATTCCCAGGTGGTGACCAGAATTACCTTGTACGGGTGAGGATCAGGTACGGACCAGATTCACCAGGGCATACTGGGGCCCACGTGGGGACCGGTGTCACCATGCATGGGTGAGGCCCTGGTGGCAACCCCACTCACCAGGTCCAGGTGAAGCCAACCTGCAGGCCATACAGAGGAATCATGTCCCGATGATGCCCAGGTAGGGACCAGAGTTACGAGGTCCAGGTGAGGCCAACCTGCAGGCCATGCAGTGGAACCATGTCCCGATGATGCCCAGTTAGTGACAAGAGACACCAGGTCCAAATGAGGCCTAAATGGAGCATATTCACTAGGTTCATATGAGGCCCAGTTGAGGACCAGTGTCACCAGATCTGGTTGAGGCCCAAAGGGGTACAAGAGTCACCTGGTCCAGATGACATCCAGATGGGGACCAGAGTCACCAGGTCAGGGTGAGGACCAGAGAGGTTCCAGAGTCATCATGTCCAGGTGAGGCTCAGGTGTGGAACAGAGTCACCAGGTATCAATGATGCCCAGGTGAGGACAAGAGTCACCAGGTCTGGGTGACGCACAGATAGGATCAGAGTCACCAGCTCCAGCGGAGGCCAAGAAAGTGTCCAGAGCAATCAAGTCCAGGTGGGGAACAAAGTCACCAGGACTGGGTGAGGCTCAGATGGGGACCAGATTCACCAGGTCCACGTGAGGCCCAGGTGGAGACCAGAGTCCCCAGGTCTGGGAGAGAACCAGGTAAGGACCAGATTCAGCAGGTCCAAGAGGCCCACGCGGGGACCTGAGTCACCAGGTATGGGTGAGGCCCAGGTGGCAACCCCACTCACCAGGTCCAGGTGAGGCCAACATTTGGCCAGAGTCACTAGATCCAGTTGAGGCCCTAGTGGGCACCGGAATCACCAGGTAAATGTGAGTCTACAAGAACACCACAGTCACCAGGTCCAGCTCTGGTTCATGTGGGAACGAGAGTCACCAGGTCCAGGTGAGACCCAGGTGGGGACCACAGTCACCAGGTCCTGATTGAGGCCTAGTTGGGGGGACCAGAGTCATCAGGACCAGTTGAGGCCAAAGTGCGGAGCAAAGTTATCATGTCCAGGTGAGGCCCAGGTTGGGAACAGAGTAACCATGTCCCATTGATGCCCGGTGGGAAAAGAGTCAGAAGGTTCAGACGAGGCATAAGTGAGGAGTAGATTCATCAGGTCCTGTCTAGGCCCAGTTGAGGACCAGTGTCCACAGCTCCAGGTGAGTCCCAGAGGGGGAACAGAGTCACACGGTTCTGGTGATATCCAGGTGGGGACCAGAGTTACCATGTCAGGGTGAGGCCCAGAGGGGGACGAGAATCACTAGGTCCAGGTGAGGCCCCGATGTGGAACTGAGAAACCAGGTCCCATGATGCACATATAAGGACCTGAGTCACCAAGTCCAGGTGAGGTCCCTGTGGGAACCAGTCACCTCGTCCAGATGAAGCCCAGGTGTGACCACAGTGACCAGGTCAAGATGAGGCCCAGGTATATAAGAGAGTATCCAGGTCTCAATGATGCCCAGGTAAGCACCAGAGTCAACAGGTGCAGGAGAGGCCCAAATATGGATCAGAGTCATTGAGTTCCAGGTGAATCCAGATGGAGACCACAGGAACCAGGTCCAGGAGAGCCCCATATGGGAACCAGAGCCACCAGATCCAGGATAGATTCAGGTGGGACCAAAGTCACAAGGTCCAGGTGAGGCAGAGGTGGCAACAAGACTCACCAAGTCCAGGTGAGGCCCAGGTGGCGACCAGTCACCCGATCCAGGTGCGGACAATTAAGGGTAGATTCACCAGGCCCAAGTGAAGCCCAAGGGGTGACCAGAGTCACCAGGTAAGGGTGAGGCCCAGAGGGGGATTCAGATTAACCAGTTTAGTTTGGAGCCAAGATTGGGACCAGAGGTCCCTGGTCAGAGTGAGGCCCAGGTGTGGAATAGAGTATCCAGGTCCCAATGATTCCTGGGTGTGGACCAGAGTCACTAGGGCCATGCAGGCCCAGATGGGGAACAGGATCACTAGGTCCTGGTGAGGCATAGAATAAGAACACAGTCACCAGTATCAGGTGAGCCCCTTGTGGGAACCAGAGCCACTCTATCCAGCTGAGTCAGGTCCATGTGAGGCCCACGTGAGGACCAGATTCATCAGGTCGAATTGAGGTATAGCTGGGGACAAGAGTCACCAAGTCTGGGTGCGGCCTAGGTGGGGCAAGATTCAGCAGTTCTGAGTTAGGTCAAAGTGGGGACGAGAGACATCAGGTCCAGGGGAGGCCAAACTGAGGACCAGAGTCACCATATCCAGAAGAGGTCCATGTTGGAAAGAGAGTCACCAGGTCCAGGAGAGGTCCTGGTAGGGACCAGTGTCACCAGATCCAGGTGAAGTCCAGTTGGGGACCAGAGTCACCAGATCCACGTGAAGCCCAGATGGGGACCAGACTCACTAGGTCCAGATGAGTCCCAGATGAGGACCAGAGTCACCAGGTACACGTGAGCTCCGGTTTTGATCAGAGGCAACAGGTTCATGTGAGGCCGGCTTGGGGACAAGGGTCAACAGATCTACTTGAGGCCCAGGTATGGAACACAGTAAGCAGGTCGAGGTGAGTCCCCGGTGGTGACAAGAGTCACCACGTCCAGGTGAGGCCCAGTTGGGGACCAGGATCACCAGGTACAGGGGAGGGCCTTGAAAGAACCAGAGTCAACAGTTCGAGGTCAGGCACAGGTGGCAAACAGGATCAGCAGGTCCAAGTCAGGCCAAAGTGGGGTTCACAGTCACTAGGGATCGGTGAGACCCAGAGGGGGACCAGAGTAACCTGGTCGAGGTGAGATCCAGTTGTGGATCACAGTCACCGGGTCCCAATTTTGCCCAGTTGAGGACCATGGTGAACAGGGCCAGGTGAGGCCCAGATGGGGACCGGAGTCAAAATATCCAGGTGAAGCCCAGGTGTGGACCACAGTCAACAGATCCCGGGTAGTCTCAGGTGCAGACCAGAATCACCATGTCCAGGTGTGGCCCAGGTGAAGAGCAGAGTTAATAGGTCCGGCTGGGTCACTGTTAGTGAAGAATGTAACCATATCCTGATGCTATCCAGGTGGGTACCAGAGACACAAGGTCCTGGTGAGGCCCCAGTGGGACGGGAGACATGAGGTCCAGGTGAGGTCCCGATGGGTTCCCCATCACCAGGTCAGGTGAGGGCATGCTTAGGATCAGAGTCACCATGTACAGGTGAAGCCCAGGTGGAGACAGAATCACCTGGTACAGAAGAGGCCAAAGTCAGGACCAGAGTTACCAGGATCAGGTGAGTCCCAGTGGGAAATACAGTAACCATGTCCCGATGATGCCCAGGCAGAACCAGAGTCACCAGGTCCAGATGAGGCGCAGGTGGTGAGCATGTTCACTAGTTCCCGGTGAGGCCCAGTTGAGGACCAGAGCCACCAGGTCAAGTTGAGGCCTATTGTGGTACCAGATTCACCTGGTCTAGGTGACATCCAGATGGGGACCAGAGTCACCATGTCAGGGTGAGGCCCAGAGGGGTTCCAGAGTCATCATGTCCAGGTTAGGCTGAGGTTTGGAACAAAGTATCCAGGTCATAATGGTCTGCAGGTGAGGACCAGAGTCACCAGATCTGGGGGAGGCCCACTTAGGATCAGAGTCACCAGTTCCAGGTGAGGCCAAGAAGGAGTCCACAGAAATCAGGTCCAGGTGGGGAACAAAGTCACCAGAACAGGGTGAGGCCCAGATTGGGACCAGATTCACCAGGCCCATGTGATTCCCAGGTGGTGACCAGACATACCAGTTCCGGGTGAGGACCAGGTAAGGACCAGATTCACCAGGTCCAAGTGAAGCCCACGTGGGGACCTGTGTCACCACGTATGGGTGAGGCCCAGGTGGCAACACCACTCACCAGGTCCAGGTGAGGCCAAACTGCAGGCCATGTTGTGGAACCATGTCCCGATGATGCCCAGAGAGGGACCAGAGTCACCAGGTCCAAATGAGGCCCAGATGGAGCATAGTCACTAGGTCCAGGTGAGGCCCAGTTGAGGACCAGAATCACCAGATCTGGTTGATCCCTAGAGGGATACCAGAATCACCTGGTCAAGGTGACATCCAGATGGGGACCAGAGTCACCAGGTCAGGGTGAGGCCCAGAGAGGTTCAAGAATCATCATGTTCAGGAGAGGCTCAGGTGTGGAAGAGAGTCACCAGGTACCAAGGATGCCCAGGTGAGGACCAGAGTCACCAGTTCTGGGTGACGCCCAGATAGGATCAGAGTCACCAGTTCCAGGTGAGGCCAAGAAAAAGTCCACAGCAATCAGGTCCAGGTGGGGAACAAAGTCACCAGGACTGGGTGTGGCTCAGGTGGGGACCAGATTCACCAGGTCCAAGAGGCCCACGTGGGGACCTGAGTCACCAGGTATGGGTGAGGCCCAGGTGGCAACCCCCTCCCCAGGTCCAGGTGAGGCCAACCTGCAGGCCAGAGTCACCAAATCCAGGAGAGGCCCTAGTGAGGACCAGAGTCTCCAGGTAAAAGTGAGTCTACAAGAACACCACAGTCACCAGGTCCAGGTGTGATTCATGTGGGAACGAGAGTCACCAGGTCCAGGTGAGACCCAGGTGGGGACCACAGTCACCAGGTCCAGAATGAGGCCTAGGTGGTGGGTCCAGAGGCATCAGGACCAGTTGAGGCCAAAGTGCGGAGCAAAGTTATCATGTCCAGGTGAGGCCCAGGTGGGGAACAGAGTAACCATGTCCCATTGATGCCAGGTGGGAAAAGAGTCACAGGTCCAGTCGAAGCCTAAGTGAGGAGTAGATTCACCAGGTCCTGCTGAGGCCTAGTTGAGGACCCGTGTCCCCAGCTCCAGGTGAGTCCCAGAAGGGGACCAGAGACACCAGGTTCTGGTGATATCCAGATGGGGACCAGAGTCACCACGTCAGGGTGAGGCCCAGAAGGGGACGAGAATCACTAGGTCCAGGTGAGTCCCCGATGTAGAACTGAGATACCAGGTCCCATGATGCCCATATGAGGACCTGAGTCACCAGGTCCAGGTGAGGTCCCTGTGGGAACCAGTCACCTCGTCCAGGTGAGGACCAGGTGGGACCACGGTCACCAGGTCCAGGTGAGGCCCAGGTATATAAGAGAGTATCCAGGTCGCAATGATGCCCAGGTATGGACCAGAGACAACAGGTCCAGGAGAGGCCCAAATATGGATCAGAGTCATCTTGTTCCAGGTGAGGCCAGTAGGAGACCACAGGAACCAGTTCCAGGAGAGCCCCATATGGGAACCAGAGCCACCAGATACAGGTGAGGTCCAGGTGGGGCCACAGTCACAAGGACCAGGTGAGGCGCAGGTGGCAACAGGATTCACCAAGTCCCGGTGAGGCCCAGGTGGCGATCAGTCACGAGAACCAGGTGCGGACCAGCTAAGGACCAGATGCACCAGGCCCAACTGAAGCCCAAGCAGTTACCAGAGTCACCAGGTAAGGGTGAGACCCAGAGTGGTAACCAGAGTAACCAGTTTAGTTTGTAGCCCAGAATGGGACCAGAGGTGCCTGGTCAAAGTGAGGCCCCGGTGTGGAATAGAGTATCCAGGTCCCAATGATGCCTGGGTGAGGACCAGAGTCACTAGGGGCATCCAGGCCCAGATGGGGAACAGAATTCTAGGTGCTGGTGAGGCATAGAATAAGACCACAGTCAGCAGTATCCGGTGAGCCCCTTATGGAAACCAGAGTCACTCTATCCAGCTGAGTCCAAGGTCCATGTGAGGCCCACTTGAAAACCAGATTCAACAGGTCGAATTGAGGCATAGCTGGGGACAAGAGTCACCAGGTCTGGATGCGGTCTAGGTGGGACAAGATTCAGCAGTTCTGAGTTAGGTCAAAGTGGGGACGAGAGACACCAGTTCCAGGTGAGGCCAAACTGAGGACCAGAGTCACCAGATCCAGGTGAGGTCCATGTTGGAAAGGAGTCACCAGGTGCAGGAGAGGTCCTGGTGCTGACCAGAGTCACCAGATCCAGGTGAAGTCCAGGTGGGGACCAGAGTCACCAGATCCACATGAAGCCCAGGTGGGAACCAGAGTCACTAGGTCCCGATGAGGCCTTGGTGAGGACCAGAGTTACCAGGTACACGTGGGGCCCCGGTGGGGATCAGAGGCAACAGGTCCATGTGAGGCCGGCTTGGGGACCATGGTCAACAGGTCTACTTGAGGCCCTGGTGTGGAACACAGTAAGCAGGTCCAGGTGAGTCCCCGGTGGTGAAAAGAGTCACCACGTCCAGTTGAGTCCCAGGTGGGAACCAGGATCACCAGGTACAGTTGAGGCCCTTGAAAGAACTAGAGTCTTCTGGCACAAAAACAGACACATAGATCAGTGAAACAGAATAGAGAATCCAGAAGTGGACCCTGAACTTTATGGGCAACTAATATTCGATAAAGGAGGAAAGACAATCCATTAGAAGAAAGACAGTCTCTTCAATAAATGGTGCTGGGAAAATTGGACATCCACATGCAGAAGAATGAAACTAGACCACTCTCTTTCACCATACACAAAGATAAACTCAAAATGGATGAAAGATCTAAATGTGAGACAAGATTCCATCAAAATCCTAGAGAAGAACACAGGCAACACCCTTTTTGAACTCGGCCATAGTAACTTCTTGCAAGATACATCCACGAAGGCAAAAGAAACAAAAGCAAAAATGAACTATTGGGACTTCATCAAGATAAGAAGCTTTTGCACAGCAAAGATACAGTCAACAAAACTCAAAGACAACCTACAGAATGGGAGAAGATATTTGCAAATGACATATCACATAAAGGACTAGTTTCCAAGATCTATAAAGAACTTATGAAACTCAACACCAAAGAAACAAACAATCCAATCATGAAATGGGCAAAAGACATGAACAGATATCTCACAGAGGAAGACATAGACATGGCCAACATGCACATGAGAAAATGCTCCGCATCACTTGCCATCAGGGAAATACAAATCAAAACCACAATGATATACCACCTCACACCAGTGAGAATGGGGAAAATTACCAAGACAGGAAACAACCAATGTTGGAGAGGATGCGGAGAAAAGGAATCCTCATACACTGTTGGTGGGAATGTGAACTGGTGCAGCCACTCTGGAAAACTGTGTGGAGGTTCCTCAAACAGTTAAAAAAATACCTGCCCTACGACCCAGCAATTGCACTGTTGGGGATTGTCCCCAAAGAGACAAATGCAATGAAACGCCGGGACACCTGCACCCCGATGTTTATAGCAGCAATGGCCACGATAGCCAAACTGTGGAAGGAGCCTCGGTGTCCAACGAAAGATGAATGGATAAAGAAGATGTGGTTTATGTATACAATGGAATATTATTCAGCTATTAGAAATGACAAATACCCACCATTTGTGTCAACGTGGATGGAACTGGAGGGTATTATGCTGAGTGAAGTAAGCCAGTCGGAGAAAGACAAACATTATATGTTCTCATTCATTTGGGGAATATAAATAATAGTGAAAGGGAATATAAGGGAAGGGGGAAGAAATGTGTGGGAAATATCAGAAAGGGAGACAGAACGTAAAGACTGCTAACTCTGGGAAACGAACTAGGGGTGGTAGAAGGGGAGGAGGGCGGGGGGTGGGAGTGAATGGGTGACGGGCACTGGGGGTTATTCTGTATGTTAGTAAATAGAACACCAATAATAAAAAATAAATTAAAAAAAAAAAGAAAAAAGAAAGAACCAGAGTCAACAGGTCGAAGTCAAGCGCAGGTGGCAACCAGGGTCAGCAGGTCCAAGTCAGGCCAAAGTGCGGTTCACAGTCATTAGGGCACGGTGAGAACCAGAGGGGGACCAGAGTCACCTGGTCCAGGTGAGGTCCATTTGTGGAACACAGTCACCGGGCCCCAATGGTGCCCAGTTGAGGACCATGGTCAACAGGGCCAGGTGAGGCCCAGATGGGGAACGGAGTCCCCAAATCCAGGTGAAGACCAGGTGGGGACCACAGTCACCAGATCCAGGGTAGTCTCAGGTGCAGACCAGAATCACCAAGTCCAGGTGAGGTGCAGGTGGCAACCACACTCACCAGGTCCCGGTGAGGCCCTGGTGGGGACCAGAGTCACGAGGTACATGAGAAGCTAGAAACACTGCAGCCACTAGGTCCACAGGATGTCCATGTGGGAACGAGAATCACCAGTTACAGGTGAGTACCAGGTGGGGATCCGACTCACCATGTCCAGTTGAGACCCAGGTGGGAACGAGTGTCACCATGTCCAGGTGTGGCCCAGGTGAAGACCAGAGTTAATAGGTCCGGCTGGGTCACTGTTAGTGAACAGTGCACCCATATCCTGATGCTACCCTGGTGGGTTACCAGAGACACCAGGTCCTGGTGAGGCCCAGGTGGGACCAGAGATATGAGGTCCAGGTGAGGTCCCGATGGAAACCACAGTCACCAGGTCTGGTGAGGCCATGCTTAGGATCAGAGTCACCAGTTACTGGTGAGGCCCAGGTGGAGCCAGAGTCACCTGGTACAGAAGAGGACAAAGTCAGGACCAGAGTTACCAGGATCAGGACAGTCCCAGTGGGGAATAGAGTAACCATGTCCCGATGATGCGCAGGTAGAACCAGAGTCACCAGGTCCAGATGAGGAGTAGGTGGGGAGCATATTCTCTAGGTCTCCGTGAGTTGCACTTGAGGAACAGAATCCCCAGGTCTAGTTGAGGCCTAGAGGGGTACCAGATTCACCTGGTCTAGGTGACATCCAGATGTGGAGCAGAGTCACCATGTCAGGGTGAGGCCCAGAGGGGATCCATAGTCATCATGTTCAGGTGAGGCTCAGGTGTGGAACAGAGATCCAGGTCATAATGGTCCACAGGTGAGGACCAGAGTCACCAGATCTGGGTGAGGCCCAGTTAGGATCAGAGTCACCAGTTCCAGGTGAGGCTAAGAAGGAGTCCACAGCAATCAGATCCAGGTGGGGAACAAAGTCAGCAGGACTGGGTGAGGCCCAGATGGGGAACAGATTCACCAGGTCCACGTGATTCCCAGGTAGTGACCAGAGATACCAGTTCAGGGTGAGGACCAGGATATGAGAAGATTCAACAGGTCCACGTGAGGCCCACATGGGGACCTGTGTAACCAGGTATGGGTGAGGCCCATGTGGCAACCCCACTCCCCAGGACCAGGTGAGGCCAACTTGTAGGCCATGCACAGGAACCATGTCACGATGATGCCCTGGTTGGGACCAGAGTTACCAGATCCAGGTGAGGCCAACCTTCAGGCCATGCAGTGGAAACATGTCCTGATGATGCCCAGGTAGTGACCAGAGTCACCAGGTCCAAATGAGGCCCAGATGGAGCATATTCACTAGGTCCAGGTGAGGCCCATTTGAGGACAAGTGTAACCAGATCTCGTTGAGGCCTAGAGGGGTACCAGTATCACCTGGTTCAGGTGACATCGAGATGGGAACCAGAGTCTCTAGGTCAGAGTGAGTCCCAGACAGGTTCCAGAGTCATCATGTCCAGGTGAGGTTCAGGTGTGGAACAGAGTAACCAGGTACCAATGATGCCCAGTTGAGGACCAGAGTCCCCAGATCTGGGTGAGCCCCAGTTAGGATCAGAGTCACCAGAACCAGGTGAGGCCAAGAAGGAGTCCACAGCAATCAGGTCCAGGTGGGGAACAAAGTCACGAGGACTGGGTGAGGCCCAGATGGGGACCAGATTCACCAGGTCCAGGTGATACCCAGGTGGTGACCAGAGTTACCAGTTCCGGGTGACGACCAGGTAAGGACCAGATTCACCAGGTCCAAGTGAGCCCACGTGGGTACCTGTGTCACCAAGCATGGGTGAGGCTCAGGTGGCAACCCCACTCCCCAGGTCCAGGTGAGGCCAACCTGCAGTCCATGCAGAGGAACCATGTCCCGATAATGCCCAGGTAGGGAACAGAGTTACCAGGTCCAGGTGAGGCCAATATGCAGGCCATGCAGTGGAACCATGTCCCGATGATGCCCAGGTAGGGACCAGAGTCACCAGGTCCAAATGAGACCCAGATGGAGAATATTCACTAGGTCCAGTGAGGCCCAGTTGAGGACCACTGTCACCAGATCTGGTTGAGGCTTAGAGGGGTACCAGAATCACCTCGTCCAGGTGACATCCAGATGGGGACCAGAGGCATCAGTTCAGGGAGAGGCCCAGAGTGGTTCCAGAGTCATCATGTCCAGGTTAGGCTCAGGCGTGGAACAGAGTCACCAGGTACCAATGATGCTCAGGTGAGGCCCAGAGTCACCAGATCTGGGTGACGCGCAGATAGGATCAGAGTCACCAGTTCCAGGTGAGGCCAAGAAAGAGTCCACAGCAATGAGGGCCACGTGGGGAACAAAGTCACCAGGACTGGGTGAGGCCCAGATTGGGACCAGATTCACCAGGTCCAGGTGAGGCCCAGGTGGTGACCAGAGTCCCCGGGTCTGGGACAGGACCAGGTAAGGACCAGATTCACCAGGTCCAAGAGGCCCACGAGGGGAATTGAGTCACCAGCTATGTGTGAGGCCCAGGAAGCAACCCCACTCACCAGGTCAAGGTGAGGCCAACCGGCAGGCCAGAGTCACCAGATCCAGGTGAGGCCCTAGTGGGGACCAGTGTCACCAAGTAAATGTGAGTCTACAAGAACACCACAGTCACCAGGTCCAGGTGAGGTTCATGTGGGAAAGAGAATCACGAGGTACAGGTGAGACCCGGGTGGGCACCACAGTCACCAGGTCCAGACTGAGGCATAGTTGTGGGGAACAAAGTCATCAGGACCAGTTGAGGCCAAAGTGTGGAGCAAAGTTATCATGTGGAGGTGAGGCCCAGGTGGGGAACAGAGTAACCATGTCCCATTGATGCCAGGTGGGAAAAGAGTCACAAGGTCTAGACGAGGCCTAAGTGAGGAGTAGATTCACCAGGTCCTGTTGAGGCCCAGTTGAAGACCAATATCCCAAGCTCTGGGTGAGTCCCAGAGGGGGAACAGACTCACACGGTTCTGGTGATATCCAGGTGGGGACCAGAGTCACCACGTCAGGGTGAGGTCCAGAGGGGGACGAGAATCGCTAGGTCCAGGTGAGGCCCCGATGTGGAACTGAGAAACCAGGTCCCATGATGCCCATATGAGGACTTGAGTCACCAGGTCCAGGTGAGGTCCCTGTGGGAACGAGTCACCTCGTCCCGGTGAGGGCCAGGTGGGACCACAGTCACCAGGTCCCGGTGAGGCCCAGTTATATAAGAGTATCCAGCTCCCAAAGATGCCCAGGTAAGGACCAGAGTCAACAAGTCCAGTAGAGGTTCAAATATGGATCAGAGTCATTGTGTTTCAGCTGAGGCAGATGGAGACCACAGGAACCAGGTCCAGGAGACCCCCATATGGGAACCAGACCCACCAGATCCAGGTGAGGTCCAGGTGGGACCACAGTCACAAGGTCCTGGTGAGGCGCAGGTGGCAACAGGATTCACCAAGTCCAGGTGAGGACCAGGTGGCTAACAGTGACAACATCCAGGTGCGGACCAGCTAAGGACCAGATTCACCAGGCCCAAGTGAAGCCCAAGGGGTGACCAGAGTCACCAGGTAAGGGTGAGTCCCAGAGGGGGAACCAGAGTAACCAGTTTAGTTTGAGGCCCAGAATGGGACCAGAGGTCCCTGGTCAGAGTGAGTTCCAGATGTGGAATAGAGTATCCAGGTCCCAGTGATGCCTGGGTGAGGACCAGAGTCACTAGGACCATGCAGGCCCATATGGGAACAGAATCACTAGGTCCTGGTGAGGCATAGAATAAAACCACAGTCACCAGTATCAGGTGAACCCAATGTGGGAACCAGAGCCACTCTATCCAGCTGAGTAGCAGGTCCATGTGAGGCCCACGTGAGGACCAGATTCATCAGGTCGAATTGAGGCATAGCTGGGGACAAGAGTCACCAGGTATGGGTGCGGCCTAATTGGGGAAAGATTCAGCAGTTCTGAGTTAGGTCAAAGTGGGGACGAGAGACGCCAGGTCCAGGTGAGGCAAAACTGAGGACCAGAGTCACCAGATCCAGGTGAGGTCCATGTTTGAAAGAGAGTCACCAGGTCCAGCAGAGGTACAGTTGGAGACCAGAGTCACCAGATCCAGGTGAAGTCCAGGTGGGGACCAGAGTCACCAGATCCAGGTGAAGCCCAGGTGGGGACCAGAGTCACTAGGTCCAGATGACGCCCAGTTGAGGACCAGAGTTACAAGTTACACGTGAGGTCCCGGTGGGGATTAGAGGCAACAGGTCCATGTGAGGCCGGTTTGGGGACCATGGTCAACATGTCTACTTGAGGCTCAGGTGTGGAACACAGTAAGCAGGTCCAGGTGAGTCCCCGGTTGGGACAAGTGTCACCACGTCCAGTTGAGGAGCAGGTGGGGACAAGGATCACCAGGTACAGGGGAGGCCCTTGAAAGAACCAGAGTCAACAATTCGAGGTCTGGCGTAGGTGGCAACCAGGGTCAGCAGGTCCAAGTCAGGCCAAAGTGGGGTTCACAGTCTCTAGGGCACGGTGACACCCAGAGGGGGACCAGAGTGACCTGGTCGAGATGAGGTCCAGTTGTGGAACACAGTCACCGTGTCCCAATTGTGCCCAGTTGAGGACCATGGTCAAAAGGGCCATGTGAGACACAGATGGGGACCGGAGTCCCCAAAAACAGGTGAAGCCCAGGTGGGGACCAGAGTCACCAAATCCAGGGTAGTCTCAGGTGCAGACCAGAATCACCAGGTCCAGGTGAGGTGCAGGTGGCAACCACACTCACCAGGTCCCGGTGAGGCCCTGGTGGGGACCAGAGTCATGAGGTACATGAGAAGCTAGAAACACTGCAGCCACCAGGTCCACATGATGTCCATGTGGGAACGAGAATCACCAGTTACAGGTGAGGACCAGGTGGGGATCCGACACACCATGTCCAGGTGAGACCCTGGTGGGAACCAGTGACACCCTGTCCAGGTGTGGCCCAGGTGAAGACCAGAGTTAATAGTTCCGCCTGGGTCACTGTTAGTGAACAGTGTAACCATATCCTGATGCTACCCTGGTGGGTACCAGAGACACCAGGTCCTGGTGAGGGTCAGGAGGGACCAGAGACATGAGGTCCAGGTGAGGTTCCATTGGGAAAGACAGTCACCAGGTCTGGTGAGGCCATGCTTAGGATCAGAGTGACCAGCTAGAGGCGAGGACCAGGTGGAGCCAGAGTCACCTGGGACAGAAGAGGCCAAGGTCAGGACCAGAGTTACCAGGATCAGGTCAGTCCCAGTGGGGAATAGAGTAACCATGTCCCGATGATGCCCAGGTAGAACCAGAGTCACCAGGTCCAGATGAGGCGCAGGTGGGGAGCATATTCACTAAGTCCCGGTGAGGCCCATTTGAGGACCAAAATGCCCAGGTCTAGTTGAGGCCTACAGGGGTACCAGATTCACCTGGTCTAGGTGACATCCAGATGGGGACCAGAGTCACGATGTCAGGGTGAGGCCCAGAGGGGATCCAGAGTCATCATGTCCAGGTGAGGGTCAGGTGTGGAACAGAGTATCCAGGTCATAATGGTCCACAGGTGAAGACCAGAGTCACCAGATCTGGGTGAGGCCCACATAGCATCAGACTCACCAGTACCAGGTGAGGCCAAGAATTGTCCACAGCAATCAGGTCCCGGTGGAGAACAAAGTCACCAGGACTGGGTGAGGCCCAGATGGGGACCAGATTCACCAGGTCCAGGTGATTCCCAGGTGGTGACCACAGTTACCATTTCCGGGTGAGGACCAGGTAAGGTCCAGATTCACCAGGTCCAAGTGAGGCCCACGTGGGGACCTGTGTCACCGGTATGGGTGAGGCCCAGATGTCAACCCCACTCACCAGGTCCAGGGGAGGCCAACCTTCCGGCCATGCAGAGGAACGGTGTCCCGATAATGCCCAGGTATGGACCAGAGTTACGAGTTGCAGGTGAGGCCCTAATGGGGACCAGAGTCACCAGGTAAATGTGAGTCTACAAGAAAACCACAGTCACCAGGTCCTGGTGTGGTTCATGTGGGAACGAGAGTCTCCAGGTCCAGGTGAGACCCAGGTGGGGACCACAGTCAACAAGTCCAGATTGTGGACTAGGTGGGGGACCAGAGTCATCAGGACCAGTTGAGGCCAAAGTGCGGAGCAAATTATCATGTCCAGGTGAGGCCCAGGTGGGGAACAGAGTAACCATGTCCCATTGATGCCAGGTCGGAAAAGAGTCACAAGGTCCAGACGAGGCCTAAGTGAGGAGTAGATTCACCAGGTTCTGTTGAGGCCCAGTTGAGGAGCAGTGTCCCCAGCTCCGGGTGAGTCCCAGAGGGGAACCAGAGTCACCCGGTTCTGGTGATATCCAGCTGGAGACCAGAGTCACCACGTCAGGGTGAGGCCTAGAGGGGGACGAGTATCACTAGGTCCAGGTGAGGCCCCGATGTGGAACTGAGAAACCAGGTCCCATGATGCCCATATGAGGACCTGAGTCACCAGGTCCAGGTGAGATCCCTGTGGGAACCAGGCACCTCGTCCAAGTGAGGCCCAGGTGGGACCACATTCACCAGATCCAGGTGAGGCCCAGGTAAATAAGTGAGTATCCAGGTCCCAATGAGGCCAGGTAAGGACCAGAGACAACAGATCCAGGTTAGGCCCAAATATGGATCAGAATCATTGTATTCCAGGTGAGGCCAGATGGAGACCACAGGAACCAGGTCCAGGAGAGACCAATATGGGAACCAGAGCCACCAGATCCATGTGAGGTCCAGATGGGAACACAGTCACAAGGTCCAGGTGAGGCGAAACTGGCAACAGGATTCACCAAGTCCAGGGGAGGCCGAGGTGGCGACCAGTCACGACATCCAGGTGCGGACCAGCTAAGGTCCAGATTCACCAGGCCCAAGGGAAGTCTAAGGGGTGACCAGAGTCACCAGGTAAGGGTGAGGCCCAGATGGGTAACCAGAGTAACCAGTTTAGTTTGAGGCCCAGAATGGGACCAGAGGTCCCTGGTCAGAGTGAGGCCCAGGTGTGGAATAGAGTATCCAGGTCCCAATGATGCCTGGGTGAGGAACAGAGTTACTAGGGCCATGCAGGCCTAGATGGGGAACAGAATCACCAGGTCTTGGTGAGGCATAGAATAAGACCACATTCAGCAGTATCAGGTGAGCCCCTGTGGGAACCAGAGCCACTCTATCCAGCTGAGTGCCAGGTCCATGTGAGACCCACGTGAGGACCAGATTCAACAGGTCGAATTGAGGCATAGCTGTGGACAAGAGTCACCAGGTCTGGGTGCGGCCTAGGTGGGGCAAGATTCAGCAGTTCTGAGTTAGGTCAAAGTGGGGACAAGAGTCAACAGGTCCAGGTGAGGCCAAACTGAGGACCAGAGTCACCAGGTCCAGGTGAGGTCCAGGTGGGGACCAGTGTCATCAGATCCAGTTGAAGTCCAGGTGGGGACCAGAGTCACTAGGTCCAGATGAGGCCCAGGTGAGGACCAGATTTACCAGGTTCACGTGAGGCCCCGGTGGGGATCAGAGGCAACAAGTCCATGTGAGGCCGGCTTGGGGACCATGGTCAACAGGTCTACTTGAGACCCAGGTGTGGAACACAGTAAGCAGGTCCAGGTGAGTGCAATCTGTAGGCCATGCAGTGGAACCATGACCCGATGATGCCGAGGTAGTGACCAGAGTACCAGGTCCAAATCAGGCCCAGATGGAGCATATTCACTAGGTCCAGTTGAGGCCCAGTTGAGGACCAGAGTCACCAGATCGGGTTGAGGCCTAGAGGAGTACCAGTATCACCTGGTCCAGGTGACATCCAGATGGGGACCAGAGTCACCAGGTCAGGGTGAGACCCAGAAAGGTTCCAGAGTCATCAGTTCCAGATGAGGCTCAGGTGTGGAACAGAGTCTCCAGGTACCAATAACTCCCAGGTGAGGACCAGAGTCACCAGATCTGGGAGTCGCGCATATAGGATCAGAGTCACCAGTTCCAGGTGAGGCCAAGAATGGGACCACAGCAATCAAGTCCAGGTGGGGAACAAAGTCACAAGGACTGGGTGAGGCCCAGATGGGGACCAGATTCACCAGGTCCAGGTGAGGCCCAGGTGTGACCACAGTCATCAGGTCCAGGTGAGGCCCAGGTATATAAGAGAGTATCCAGGTCCCAGTGATGCCCAGGTGGAACCAGAGTCACCAGTTTCAGATGAGGCGCAAGAGGGGAGCATATCCACTAGGTCCCGGTGAGGCCCAGTTGACGACCACAGTCACCAGGTCTAGTTGAGGCCTAGAGGGGTACCAGATATACCTGGTCTAGGTGACATCCACATGGGGACCAGAGTCACCATGTCAGGGTGAGGTCCAGAGGGGATCCAGAGTTATCATGTCCAGGTGAGGCTCAGGTGTGGAACAGAGTATCCAGATCATAATGGTCCACAGGTGAGGACCAGAGTCACCAGATCTGGGGGAGGCCCAGTTAGGATCAGAGTCACCAGTTCCAGGTGAGGCCAAGAAGGAGTCCACAGCAATCAGGTCCAGGTGGGGAACAAAGTCACCAGGGCAGGGTGAGGCCCAGATTGGGACCAGATTCACCAGGCCCAGGTTATTCCCAGGTGGTGACCAGACATACCAGTTCCGGGTGACGACCAGGTAAGGACCAGATTCACCAGGTCCAAATGAGGCCCACGTGGGGACCTGAGTCACCAGGTATTGGTGAGGCCAGGTGGCAAGGCACCCCAGGTCCAGGTGAGGCCAACCTGCAGGCCATGCAGAGGAACCATGTCCCGATGATACCCACGTAAGGACGAGAGTTACCACATCCAGGTGAGGCCAACCTGCAGGCAATGCAGTGGAACCATGTCCCGATGATGCCCAGTTAGGGACTAGAGTCATCAGGTCAGGGAGAGGCCCAGAGAGGTTCCAGAGTCATCATGTCCACGTGAGGCTCAAGTGAGGAACAGAGTCACCAGGTACCAATGATGCCCAGGTGAGGGCCAGAGTCACCAGATCTGGGTGACGCGCAGATAGGTTCAGAGTCACCAGTTCCAGGTGAGGCCAAGAAAGAGTCCACAGCAATCAGGTCCAGGTGGGGAACAAAGTCACCAGTACTGGGTGAGGCCCCGATGGGGACCAGATTCACCACATCAGGGTGAGGCCCAGAGTGGGACGAGAATCACTTGGTCCATGTGAGGCCCCGATGTGGAAGTGAGAAACCAGGTCCCATGATGCCCATATGAGGACCTGAGTCACCAGGTCCAGGTGAGCTCCCTGTGGGAACCAGTCAACTCGTCCAGGTGAGGCTCAGGTGGGACCACAGTCACCGGTCCATGTGAGGCCCAGGTATATAACAGAGTATCCAGCTCCCAGTGATGCCCAGTAAGGACCAGAGTCAACAGGTACAAGAGAGGCCCAAATATTGTTCAGAGTCATTGTGTTCCAAGTGAGGCCAGATGGAGACCACAGGAACCAGGTCCAGGAGAGCCCCATAGGGGAACCAGAGCCACCAGATCCAGGTGAGGTCCAGGTGGGACCACAGTCACAAGGTCCAGGTGAGGCGCAGGTGGCAACAGGATTCACCAAGTCCAGGTGAGGCCCAGGTGGCGACCAGTCACCAGATCCAGGTGCGGACCAGCTAAGGACCAGATTCACCAGACCCTAGTGAAGCCCAAGGGGTGACCAGAGTCACTAGGTAAGGGTGAGGCCCAGAGTGGAACCAGAGTAACCAGTTTAGTTTGAGGCCCAGAATGGGACCAGAAGTCCCTGGTCAAAGTGAGGCACAGGTGTGGAATAGAGTATCCAGGGTGAGGATCTTTGGGTCCATCACCCAATGATGCCTGGGTGAGGACCAGAGGCACTAGGGCCATGCAGGCCCAGATGGGGAACAGAATCACTACGTCCTGGTGAGGCATAGAATAAGACCACAGTCAGCAGTATCAGGTGTGCCCCTTGTGGGAACTAGAGCCACTTTATCCAGCTGAGTCCCAGGTACATGTGAGGCACACGTGAGGACCAGATTCATCAGGGTGAATTGAGGCATAGCTAGGGACAAGAGTCACCAGGTCTGGGTGCGGCCTAGGTGGGGCAAGATTCAGCAGTTCTGAGTTAGGTCAAAGTGGGGACGAGAGACACCAAGTCCAGGTGAGGCCAAACTGAGGACCAGATTCACCAGATCCACATGAGGTCCATGCTGGAAAGGAGTCACCAGGTCCAGGAGAGGTCCTGGGGTGGACCAGAGTCACCAGATCCAGGTGAAGTCCAGGTGGGAACCAGAGTCACTAGGTCCAGATGAGGCCCAGGTGAGGACCAGAGTTACCAGGTACACGTGAGGCCCCGGTGGGGATCAGAGGCAACATGTCCATGTGAGTCTGGCTTGGGTACCATGGTCAACAGGTCTACTTGAGGCCCAGGTGTGGAACACAGTAAGCAGGTCCCGGTGAGGCCCCGGTGGTGACAAGAGTCACCACGTCCAGGTGAGACCCAGGTGGGGACCAGGATCAACAGGTCCAGGGGAGGCCCTTGAAAGAACCAGAGTCAACAGTTCGAGGTCAGGCGCAGGTGGCAACCAGGGTCAGCAGGTCCAAGTCAGGCCAAAGTGGGGTTCACAGTCACTAGGACATGGTGACACCCAGAGGGGGACCAGAGTCACTTGGTCCAGGTGAGGCCACTTGTGGAACACAGTCACCGGGTCCCAATTTTGCCCAGGTGAGGAAAACCCCACTCACCAGGTCCAGGTGAGGCCAACCTGCAGGCCATGCTGTGATACCATATCCCGATGATGCCCAGGTACGGACTAGAGTCACCAGGTCCAAATGAGGCCCAGATGGGGTATATTCACTAGGTCCAGGTGAGGCCCAGTTGAGGACCAGAGTCACCAGATCACCTTGAGCCCTAGAGGTGTACCAGAATCACCTGGTCCAGGTGATATCCAGATGGGGACCAGAGTCACCAGGTCAGAGTGAGTCCCAGAGAGGTTCCAGAGTCATGTCCCGGTGAGGCTCAGGTGTGGAACAGACTAACCAGGTATCAATGATGCCCAGGTCAGGACCAGAGTCACCAGATCTGGGAGATGCACAATAGGATCAGAGTCACCAGTTCCAGGTGAGGCCAAGAAAGCGTCCACAGCAATCAGGTCCATGTGGGAACAAAGTCACCAGGACTGGAGGAGGCCCAGATGGGGACTAGATTCACCAGTTCCTGGTGAGGCCCAGGTGGTGACCAGAGTCCCCGGGTCTGGGAGAGGACCAGGTAAGGCCCAGATTCCCCAGGTCCAAGAGACCAACGTGAGGACCTGAATCACCAGGTGTGGGTGAGGCCCAGGTGGCAACCCCACTCACCAGGTCCAGGGGAGGCCAACCTGCAGGCCAGAGTCACCAGATGCAGGTGAGGCCCTTGTGGGTACCGGACTCACCAGGTAAATGTGAGTCTACAAGAACACCACAGTCACCAGGTCCAGGTGTGAATCATTTGGGAACGAAGGTCACCAGGTCCAGGTGAGACCCAGGTGGGGACCACAGTCACCAGGTCCTGATTGAGGCCTAGGTGGGGGGACCAGAGTCATCAGGACCATGTGAGGCCAAAGTGTGGAGCAAAATTATCATGTCCAGGTGAGGCCCAGTTGGGGAACAGAGTAACCATGTCCCATTGATGCCAGGTGGGAAAAGAGTCACAAGTTCCAGACGAGGCCTATGTGAAGAGTAGATTCATCAGGTCCTGTTGAGGCCCAGTTGAGGATCAGTGTCCACAGCTCCGGAGAGTCTCAGAGGGGGACCAGAGTCACCCGTTTCTGATGATATCCAGGTGGAGACCAGAGTCACCACGTCAGGATGAGGCCCAGAGGGGGACGAGAATCACTAGCTCCAGGTGAGGCCCGATGTGAAACTGAGAAACCAGGTACCATGATGCCCATATGAGGACCTGAGTCACCAGGTCCATGTGAGGTCTCTGTGGGAACCAGTCACCTCGTCCAGGTGAGGCCCAGGTGGGACCACAGTCACCAGGTCCAGGTGAGGCCCAGGTATATAAGAGAGTATCGAGGTCCCAATGATGCCCAGGTAAGGACCAGAGTCAACAGGTCCAGGAGAGGCCCAAATACGGATCAGCGTCATTGTGTTCCAGGTGAGGTCAGATGGAGACCACAGGAACCAGGTCCAGGAGAGCCCCATATGGGAACCAGAGCCACCAGATCCAGGTGATGTCTGGGTGGGACCACAGTCACAAGGCCCAGGGGAGGCGCAGGTGGCAACAGGTTTCACCAAGTCCAGGTGAGGCCCAGGTAGCGACCGGTCACCAGATCCAGGTGCGGAACAGCTAAGGACCAGATTCACCAGGCCCAAGTAAAGCCCAAGGGGTGACCAGAGTCACCAGGTAGGGGTGAGGCCCAGAGGGGGAACCAGAGTAACCAGTTTAGTTTGAGGCCCAGAATGGGACCAGAGGTCCCTGGTGAAAGTGAGGCGCAGATGTGGAATAGAGTATCCAGATCCCAATGATGCCTGGGTGAGGAAAAGATTTACTAGGGCCATGCAGACCCAGATGGGGAACAGAATCACTAGGTCCTGGTGAGGCATAGAATAAGACCACAGTCAGCAGTATCAAGTAAGCCCCTTGTGGGAACCAGAGCCACTCTATCCAGCTGAGTCCCAGGTCCTTGGAGGCCCCCGTGAGGACCAGATTCATCAGGTCGAATTGAGGCATAGCTGGGAACAAGAGTCACCATATCTGCGTGTGGCCTAGGTGGGGCAAGATCAGCAGTTCTGAGTTAGGTCAAAGTGGGGACGAGAGACACCAGGTCCAGGTGAGGCCAAACTGAGGACCATAGTCACCAGATCCAAGTGAGGTCCATGTTGGAAAGTGAGACACCAGGTCCAGGAGAGGTTCAGGTATGGACCAGAGTCACCAGTTCCAGGTGAAATCCAGGTGGGGACCAGAGTCACCAGATCCAGGTGAAGCCCAGGTGGGGACCAGAGTCACTAGGTCCAGATGAGGCCCAGGTGAGGACCAGAGTCACCAGATCTGGGAGAGGCCCAGTTGGGATCAGAGTTACCACTTCCAGGTGAGGCCAAGAAGGTGTCCACAGCAATCAGGTCCACGTGGGGAACAAAGTCACCAGGACTAGGTGATGCCCAGGTGGTGACCAGATTTACCAGTTCCGGGTGAGGACTAGGTAATAGGATCAGAGTCACCAGTTCAAGGTGAGGGCAAGAAAGAGTCCAGAGCAATCAGGTCCAGTTGGGGAACATAGTCACCAGGACTGGGTTAGGCCCAGATGGACCCAGATTCACCAGGTCCAGGTGAGGCCCATGTTGTGACCAGATTCCCCGGGTCTGGGAGAAGTCCAGGTAAGGGCCAGATTCACCAGGTCCAAGAGGCCCATGTGGGGACCTGAGTCACCAGGTATGGGTGAGGCCCAGGTGGCATCAACTAATCAAGTCCAGGTGAGGCCAACCTGCAGGCCAGAGTCACCAGGCCCAGGGGAGGCCCAAGGGGTGACCAGAGTCACCAGGTAAGGGTGAGGTTAAGAGGGGGACCAGAGTAACCAGTTTAGTTTGAGGTCCAGAATGGGACCCGCGGTTCCTGGTAAAAGTGAGGCCCAGGTGTGGAATAGAGTATCCAGGTCCCAATGATGCCTGAGTGAGGACCAGAGTCACTAAGGCCATGCAGGCCCAGATGGGGAACAGAATCACTAGGTTCTGGTGAGGCATAGAATAAGACCACATTCAGCAGTATCAGGTGAGCCCCTAGTGGGATCCAGAGCCACTCTTTCCAGCTGAGTCCCAGGTAAATGTGAGGTCCACGTGAGGACCAGATTCATCAGGTCGAATTGAGGCATAGCTGTGGACAAGAGTCACCAGGTCTGGGTGCGTAATAGGTGGGGCAAGATTCAGCAGTTCTGAGTTAGGTCAAAGTGGGCAAGAGAGACACCAAGTCCAGGAGAGGTCCAGATTGGGACCAGAGTCACCAGATCCAGGTGAAGTCCAGATGGGGACCAGAGTCTCCAGATCCAGGTGAAGCCCAGGTGGGGACCAGAGTCTCTAGGTCCAGATGAGGCCCAGGTGAGGACCAGAGTTACAAGGTACACGTGAGGCCCCAGTGGGGATCAGAGGCATCAGGTCCATGTGAGGCCGGCTAGGGGACCATGGTCAACAGGTCTACTTGAGGCCCAGGTGTGGAACACAGTAAGCAGGTCCAGGTGAGTCCCCATGGTGACAAGAGTCACCACGTCCAGGTGAGGCCCAGGTTCGGACCAGGATCACCAGGTACGGGGGAGGCCCTTGAAAGTTCCAGAGTCAACAGTTCGAGTTCAGGCGCAGGTTTCAACCAGGGCCAGCAGGTCTAAGTCAGGGGAAAGTGGGGTTCACAGTCACTAGGGAATGTGAGACCCAGAGGGGCACCAGAGTCACGTGGTCCAGGTGAGGTCCAGTTGTGGAACACAGTCACCGCATCCCAATTTTGCCCAGTTGAGGACCATGGTCAACAGGGCCTGGTGAGCCTCACATGGGGACGAGAGTCCCCAAATCCAGGTGAAGCCCAGGTGGGGACCACAGTCACCATATCCAGGGTACTCTCAGGTGCAGACCAGAATTACCAGGTCCAGGTGAGGTGCAGGTGGCAACCACACTCACCAGGTCCCGGGGAGGCCCTGGTGGGGACCAGTGTCACAAGGTACATGACAAACTAGAAACACCGCAGCCACCAGGTCCACATGATGTCCATGTGGGAACGAGAATCAACAGTTATAGGTTAGGACCAGGTGGGTATCTGACTCACCATTTCCAGGTGAGACCCAGGTGGGAACGAGTGTCACCATGTCCAGGTGTGGCCCAGGTGAAGACCAGAGTTAATAGGTCCGGCTAGGTCGCTGTTAGTGAACAGTGTAACCATATCCTGATGCTACCCAGGTGTGTACCAGAGACACCAGGTCCTGGTGAGGCCCAGGTGGGACCAGAGACATGAGGTCCAGGTGAGGTCCCGATGGGAACCACAGTCACCAGGTCAGGAGAGGCCATGCTTTGGATCAGAGTCACCAGTTACAGGTGAGGCCCAGGTGGAGCCAGAGTCACCTGGTACAGAAGAGGCCAAAGTAAGGACCAGAGTTACCAGGAATAGGTCAGTCCCAGTGGGAAACAGAGTAACCATGTCCCGATGATGCCTAGGTAGACCCAGCGTCACCAGGTCCAGATGAGGCGCAGGTGGGGAGCATATTCACTAGGTCTCGGTGACACCCAGTTGAGGACCAGTGTCACCAGGTCTATTTGAGCCCTAGAGGGGTACCAGATTCACCTAGTCTAGGTGACATCCAGATGGGGACCAGAGTCACCATGTCAGGGTGAGGCCCAGAGGGGATCCAGAGTCATCATGTCCAGGTGAGGCTCAGGTGTGGAACAGAGTATCCAGGTCATAATGGTCCACAGGTGAGGACCAGAGTCACCAGATCTGGGTGAGGCCCAGGTTGGATCAGAGTCACCACTTCCAGTTGAGGCCAAGAAGGAGTCCACAGCAATCAGATCCAGAGGGAAACAAAGTCACCTGGACTGTGTGAGGCCCAGATGGGGACCAGATTCACCAGGTCCAGGTGATTCCCAGGTGGTGATCAGGGTTACCAGGTGCGGGTGAGGACCAGGTAAGGACGAGATTCACCAGGTCATACTGGGCCCACGGGGACCTGTGTCACCATGTATGGGTGAGACCCAGGTGCCAACCCCACTCACCAGGTCCAGGTGAGGCCAACCTGCAGGCCATGTAGAGGAACCATGTCCCGATGATGCCTAGGTAGGGACCAGAGTTACCAGGTCCAGGTGAGGCCAACCTGAAGGCCATGCAGCTGAACCATGTCCCGATGATGCCCAGGAAGTGACCAGAGTCACCAGATCCAAATGAGGCCCAGTTGGAGCATATTCACTAGGTCCAGGTGAGGCCCAGTTGAGGTCCAGAGTCACCAGATCTGGTTGAGTATTTGAGGGGTACAAGAATCACCTGGTCCAGTTGACATCCAGATGGGGACAAGAGTCACCAGGTCAGGGTGAGGCCCAGAGAGGTTCCAGAGTCATCATGTCCAGGTGAGGCTCAGGTGTGGAACAGAGTCACCAGGTACCAATGAAGCCCAGGTGAGGACCAGAGTCACAAGGTCTTGGTGACGCTCAGATAGGATCAGAGTCACCAGTTCCAGGTGAGGCCAAGAAAGAGTCCACAGCAATCAGGTCTAGGTGGGGAACAAAGTCACCATGACTGGGTGAGGCCCAGATGGGGACCAGATTCACCAGGTCCAGGTGAGGCGAGGTGGTGACCAGAGTCCCCGGGTCTGGGAGAGGACCAGGTAAGGACGAGATTCACCAGGTCCAAGAGGCCCACGTGTGAAACTGAGTCACCAGGTATGGGTGAGGCCCAGGTGGCAACCCCACTCACCACGTCCAGGTGAGGCCAACTTGCAGGCCAGAGTCACCAGATCCAGGTGAGGCCCTTGTGGGGACCGAAGTCACCAGGTAAATGTGAGTCTACAAGAAAACCACAGTCACCAGGTCCAGGTGTGGTTCATGTGGGAACGAGAGTCACCAGGTCCAGGTGAGACCCAGGTGGGGACCATAGTCACCAGGTCCAGATGAGGCCTAGGTGGGGGGAACAAATTGATCAGGACAAGTTCTGGCCAAAGTGTGGAGCAAAGTTATCATGTCCAGGTGATGTCTAGGTGGTGAACAGAGTAACCATGTCCCATTGATGCCAGGTGGGAAAAGAGTCACAAGGTACAGATGAGGCCTAAGTGAGGACTAGATTCACCAGGTCCTGTTGAGGCCCAGTTGAGCACCAGTGTCCCCAGCTCCGGGTGAGTCCCAGAGGGGGACCAGAGTCACCCGGTTCTGGTGATATCCAGGTAGGGATAAGACTCACCACGTCAGCGTGAGGCCCAGAGGGGGACGAGAATCACTAGTTTCAGGTGAGGCCCCGATGTGGAACTGAGAAAAAAGGTCCCATAATGCCCAAATGAGGACCTGAGTCACCAGGTACAGGTGAGGCCAAACTGAGGACCAGAGTCACCAGATCCAGGTGAAGCCAAGGTGGGGACCAGAATCACTAGGTCCAGATGAGGCCCAAGTGAGGACCAGTTTTACCAGGTACACGTGAAGCCCCGGTGGGAATCAGAGGCAACAGGTCCATATGAGGCCGGCTTCGGTACCATGGTCAACAGGTCTACTTGAGGCCCAGGTGTGGAACACAGTAACCAGGTCCAGGTGAGTCCCCGATGGTGACAAGAGTCACCACGTCCAGGTGAGTCACAGGGGGGGACCAGGATCACCATGTACAGGGGAAGCCCTTGAATGAACCAGTCAACAGTTCGAGGTCAGGCGCAGGTGTCAACCAGGGTCAGCAGGTCCAAGTCAGGCCAAAGTGGGGTTCAGAGTCACTAGGACACGGTGAGACCCAGAGGGGGACCAGAGTCACCTGGTCCAAGTGAGGTCCAGGGGTGGAACACAGTCACCGGGTCCCAATTTTGCCAGTTGAGGACCATGGTTGACAAGACCAGGTGAGGCCCAGATTGGGGATCTTCAATCTGGATCAGAGTCACCAGTTCCAGTTGAGGCTAAGAAGGAGTCCACAGCAATCAGGTCCAGATTGACGCCTAGGTCGGGTGACCAGAGTCATCAGGACCAGTTGAGGCCAAAGTGTGGAGCAAAGTTCTCATGTCCAGGTGAGGCCCAGGTGGGGAACAGACTAATCATGTCCCATTGATGCCAGGTGGAAAAGAGTCACAAGGTCCAGACGAGGCCTAAGTGAGGAGTAGATTCACCAGGTCGTGGTGAGGCCCAGTTGAGGACCAGTGTCCCCAGCTCCGGGTGAGTCCCAGAGGGGGACCAGCGTCACCCGGTTCTGGTGATATCCAGGTGGGGACCAGAGTCACCACGTCAGGATGAGGACCATAATGGGACGAGAATCACTAGGTCCAGGTGAGGCCCCGATGTGGAACTGAGAAACCAGGTCCCATGATGCCCATATGAGGACCTGAGTCACCAGGTCCAGGTGAGGTCCTTGTGGGAACCAGTCACCTCGTCCAGGTGAGGCCCAGGTGGGACCAGAGTCACCAGGTCAAGGTTTGGCCCAGGTATTTAAGAGAGTATCCAGGTCCCAATGATGCCCATGTAAGGACCAGAGTCAACAGGTATAGGAGAGACCCAAATATAGATCACAGTCATTGTGTTCCAGGTGAGGCCAGATGGAGACCACAGGAACCAGGTCCAGGAGAGCCCCATGTGGGAACCAGAGCCACCAGATCCAATTGAGGTCCAGGTGGGACCACAGTCACAAGGTCCAGGTGAGGCGCAGGTGGCAAGAGGATTCACCAAGTACACGTGGGGTCCAGGTGACGACCAGTCCGCAGATCCAGGTGCAGACCAGCTAAGGACCAGATTCACCAGGCCCAAGTGAAGCCCAAGGGGTGACCAGAGTCACCACGTAAGGGTGAGGACCAGAGCGGGAACCAGAGTAACCAGTTTAGTTTAAGGACCAGAATGGGACCAGAACCCTGGACAAAGTGAGGCCCAGTTGTAGAATAGAGTATCCAGGTACCAATGATGACTGGGTGAGGAACAGAGTCACTAGGGCCATGCAGGCACAGATGGGGAACAGAATCACTAGGTCCTGGTGAGGCATAGAATAAGACCACAGTCAACAGTATCAGGTGAGCCCCTTGTGGGAACCAAAGACACTCTATCCAGGTAAGTCCCAGGTCCATGTGAGGCCCACGTGAGGACCAGATTCATCTTGTCGAATTGAGGCATAGCTGGGGACAAGAGTCACCAGGTCTGGATGCGGCCTAGGTGGATCAAGATTCAGCAGTTCTGAGTTAGGTCAAAGTGGGGACGAGAGACACCAGGTCCTGGTGAGGCCAAACTGAGGACCAGAGTCACCAGATCCAGGTGAGGTCCAGGTGGGGACCCGAGTCACCAGATCCAGGTGAAGCACAGGTGGGGACCAGAGTCACTAGGTCCAGAAGAGGCCCAGGTGAGGACCAGTTTTACCAGGTACACGTGAGGCCCCGGTGGGGATCAGAGGCAACAGGTCCATGTGAGGCCGGCTTGGGGACCATGGTCAAAAGATCTACTTGAGGCCCAGGTGTGGAACACAGTAAGCAGGTCCAGGTGAGTCGCCAGTGGTGGCAAGGGTCACCACGTCCAGGTGAGGCCCTGTTGCGGACCAGGATCACCAGGTACAGGGGAGGCCCTTGAAAGAACCAGAGTCAACAGTTCGAGGTCAGGCGCAGGTTTCAGCCAGGGTCAGCAGGTCCAAGTCAGGCCAAAGTGGGGTTCACAGTAACTAGGGCATGGTGAGACCGAGAGCGGCACCAGAGTCACGTGGTCCAGGTGAGGTTCAGTTGTGGAACACAGTCACCGCGTCCCAATTTTGCCCAGTTGAGGACCATGGTCAAAAGGTCCAGGTGAGGCCAAGATGGGGACCGGTGTCCCCAAATCCAGGTGAAGCCCAGCTGGGGACAACAGTCACCAGATCCAGGGTAGTCTCAGGTGCAGACCAGAATCAGCAGGTCCAGGTGAGGTGCAGTTGGCAACCACTCTCACCAGGTCCCGGTGAGGCCCTGGTGGGGACCAGAGTCACGAGGTACATGACAAACTAGAAACACTGCAGCCACCAGGTCCACATGATATCCATGTGGGAACGAGAATCACCAGTTACAGGTTAGGACCAGGTGGGGATCTGACTCACAATTTCCAGGTGAGACACAGGTGGGAACGAGTGTCACATGTGCAGGAGTGGCCCAGGTGAAGACCAGAGTTGATAGGTCCGGCTGGGTCACTGTTAGTGTACAGTGTAACCATATCCTGATGCTACCCAGGTGGGTACCAGAGACACCAGGTCCTGGTGAGGCCCAGGTGGGACCAGAGACATGAGGTCCAGGTGAGGTCCTGATGGGAACCACAGTCACCAGGTCAGGTGAGGCCATGCTTAGGATCAGAGTCACCAGTTACAGGTGAGGCCCAGGTGGAGCCAGAGTCACCTGGTACAGAAGAGGCCAAAGCCAGGACCAGAGTTACCAGGATCAGGTCAGTCCCAGTGGGGAACAGAGTAACTATGTTCCGATGATTCCCAGGTAGACCCAGCGTCACCAGGTCCAGATGAGGCGCAGGTGGGGAGCATATTCACTAGGTCTCGGTGACACCCAGTTGAGGACCAGTGTCACCAGGTATATTTGAGCCCTTGAGGGGTAACAGATTCACCTCGTCTAGGTGACATCCAGATGGGGACCAGAGTCACCATGTCAGGGTGAGGCTCCGAAGGGATCCAGAGTCATCATGTCCAGGTGAGGCTCAGGTGTGGAACAGAGTATCCAGGTCATAATGGTCCACAGGTGAGGACCAGAGTCACCAGATCTGGGTGAGGCCCAGTTAAGATCAGAGTCACCAGTTCCAGTTGAGGCCAAGAAGGAGTCCACAGCAATCAGGTCCAGGTGGGGAACAAAGTCACCAGGACTGTGTGAGGCCCAGATGGGGCCAGATACACCAGGTCCAGGTGATTCCCAGGAGGTGACTAGGGTTACCAGGTCCGGTTGAGGACCAGGTAAGAACGAGATTCACCAAGATACTGGGGCCTACGTGGGGACCGGTGTCATCATGTATGGGTGAGGCCCAGGTGGCAAGCCCACTCACCAGGTCCAGGTGAGGCCAGCCTACAGGCCAGAGTCACCAGATCCAGGTGAGGCCCTAGTGGGGACGGGATTCACAAGGTAAATGTGAGTCTACAAGAACACCACAGTCACCAGATCCAGGTGTGGTTCATGTGGGAACGGGAAGTCACCAGGTCCAGCTGAGACCCAGTTGGGGACGGCAGTCACCAGGTCCAGATTGAGGCCTAGGTTTGGGGACGAGAGTCATCAGGACCAGTTGAGGCCAAAGTGTGCAGCAAATTATCATGTCCAGGTGGGGCCAGGTGGGGAACAGAGTAACCATGTCCCATTGATGCCAGGTGGGAAAAGAGTCACAAGGTCCAGATGAAGCCTAAGATTGGAGTAGATTCACCAGGTCCTGTTGAGGCCCACCTGAGGACCAGTGTCCCCAGCTCCGGGTGTGTCACCCGGTTCTGGTGATATCCATGTGGGGACCAGTGTCACAAGTCAGGGTGAGGCCCAGAGGGGGAGAGAATCACTAGGTCCAGGTGAGGCCCCGATGTGGAACTGTGAAACCAGGTCCCAAGATGCCCATATGAGGACCTGAGTCACCAGGTCCAGGTGATGTCCCTGTGGGAACCAGTCACCCCGTCCAGGTGAGGCCCAGGTGGGACCACAGTCACCAGGTCCTGGTGAGGCCCAGGTATATAAGAGAGTATCCAGGTCCCAATGATGCCCAGGTAAGGACCAGAGTCAACAGGTCCAGGAGAGGCCCAAATAAAAAATCAGAGTCATTGTGTTCCAGGTGAGGCCAGAGGGAGACCACAGGGAACAGATCCAGGAGAGCCCCATATGGGAACCAGAGCCACCAGATCCAGGTGAGGTCCAGGAGGGACCACAGTCACAAGGTCCAGGTGAGGCGCTGGTGGCAACATGATTCACCAAGTCCAGGTGAGGCCCACGTGGTGACCTGTCACCAGGGCCAGGTGCGGACAAGCTAAGGACCAGATTCACGAGGTCCAAATGAAGCCCAAGGGGTGACCAGAGTCACCAGGTAAGGGTGAGGCCCAGAGGGGAACCAGAGTAATCAGTTTAGTTTGAGGCCCAAAATGGGACCAGAGAAACCTGGTCAAACTAGGCCCAGGTGTGGCATAGAGTATCCAGGTCCCAATGATGCCTGGGTGAGGACCAGAGTCACTATGGCCATGCAGGCTCAGATGGGGAACAGAATCACTAGGTCCTGGTGAGGCATAGAATAAGACCACAATCACCAGTATCAGGTGTGCCCCTTGTGGGAACCAGAGCCACTCTATCCAGCTGTGTCCCAGGTCCATGTGAGCCCCACGTCAGGACCAGATGCATCAGGTCGAATTAAGGCATAGTTCGGGACAAGAGTCACCAGGTCTGGGTGCGGGCTAGGTGGGGCAAGATTCAGCAGTTCTGAGTTAGGTCAAAGTGGGGACGAGAGACACCAGGTCCAGGTGAGGCCAAACTGAGGACCAGAGTCATCAGATCCAGGTGAGGTCCATGTTGGAAAGAGAGTCACCAGGTCCAGGAGAGGTCCAGGTGGGGACCAGAGCCACCAGATCCAGGTGAAGTCCAGGTGGGGAGCAGAGTCACCAGATCCATGTGAAACCCAGGTGGGACCAGAGTCACTAGGTCCTGATTAGGCCCAGGTGAGGATCAGAGTTACCAGATACACGTGAGCCCTTGGCGGGGATCAGAGCAAAAGGTCCACGTGAGCCCTGCTTGGGGACCATGGTCAACAAGTCTACCTGAGGCCCAGGTGTGGAACACAGTAATCATGTCCAGGTGAGTCCCCGGTGGTGACAAGAGTCACCACGTCCAGTTGAGGCCCAATTGGGGACCAGGATCACCAGGTACAGGGGAGGCCCTTGAGAGAACCAGAGTCAACAGTTAGAGGTCAGGCGCAGGTGGCAACCAGGGTCAGCAGGTCCAAGTCAGGCCAAAGTGGGGTTCATAGTCACTAGGGCACGGTGAGACCCAGAGGGGGACCAGAGTCACCTGGTCCTGTGAGGTCCAGTTGTGCAACTCAGTCACCGGGTCCCAATTTTGCCCAGTGTGGACCATGGTCAACAGGGCCAGTTGAGGCCCAGATGGGGACCGGAGTCCCCACATCCAGGTGAAGCCCAGGTGGGGACCACAGTCACCAGATGCAGGGTAGTCTCAGGTGCAGACCAGAATCACCAGCTGCAGGTGAGTTGCAGGTGGCAACCACACTCACCAGGTCCCGGTGAGGCCCTGGTGGGGACCAGAGTCACAAGGTACATGAGAAGCTAGAAACACTGCAGCCACAGGTCGACATGGTGTCCATGTGGGAACGAGAATCACCAGTTACAAATGAGGCCCAGGTGGGGATCCGATTCACAATGTCCAGGTGAGACCCAGGTGGGAACCAGTGTCACCACATCCAGGTGTGGCCCAGGTGAAGACCAGAGTTAATACGTCCCGCTGTGTCACTGATAGTGAAGAGTGTAACGATATCCTGATGCTACCCAGGTGGGGCCAGAGACACCAGGTCCTGGTGAGCCCCAGGTGCGACTAGAGACATGAGGTCCAGGTGAGGTCCCGATGGGAACCACAGTCACCGGGTCAGGTGAGCCCATGCTTAGGATCAGAGTCACCAGTTACTGATGAGGCCCAGGTGGAGCCAGAGTCACCTGGTACAGAAGAGGCCAAAGTCAGGACCAGAGTTACCAGGATCAGGTCAGTCCCAGTGGGGAATACAGTAACCATGTCCCGATGATGACCAGGTAGAACCAGAGTCACCAGGTCCAGATGAGGCGCAGGTGGGGAGCATATTCTCTAGGTCCCGGTGAGGCCCAGTTGAGGACCAGAGTCACCAGGTGTAGTTGAGGCCTAGAGGGGTACAAGATTCACCTGGTCTAAGTGACATCCAGATGGGGACCAGAGTCACCATGTCAGGGTGAGGCCCAGAGGTGATCCAGAGTCTTCATGTCCAGGTGAGGCTCAGGTGTGGAACAGAGTATCCAGGTTAATGGTCCACAGGTGAGGACCAGAGTCACCAGATCTGGGTGAGGCCCAGTTAGGATCAGAGTCACTAGTCCCAGTTGAGGCCAAGAAGGCGTCCACAGCAATCAGGTCCCTGTGGGGAACAAAGTCACCAGGACTGGGCGAGGCCTAGATGGGGACAAGATTCACCAGGTCCAGGTGATTCCCAGGTGGTGACCAGAGTTACCAGTTCTGGGGAAGGACCAGGTAAGGACCAGATTCACCAGGTCCAATTGAGGCCCACGTGGGGACCTGTGTGACCATGTATGGGTGAGGCACAATTGGCAACCCCACTCACCAGGTCCAGGTGAGGCCAACCTGCAGGCCATGCAGTGGAACCATGTCCCGATTATGCCCAGGTAAGGACCAGAATTACCAGGTCCAGGTGAGGCCAACCTGCAAGCCATGCATTGGAACCATATCCCTATGATGCCCAGGTAGGTACCAGAGTCACCAGGTCCAAATGAGTCCCAGATGGAGCATATTCACTAGATCCAGGTGAGGCCCAGTTGAGGACCAGGTTCACCAGAACTGTTTGAGGCCTAGAGCGGTACCAGAATCACCTGGTCCCGGTGACATCCAGATGGGGACCAGAGTCACCAGGGCAGGGTGAGGCCCAGAGAGGTTCCAGAGTCAGCATGTCCAGTTGAGGCTCAAGTGTAGAACAGAGTCACCAGGTACCAATGATGCCCAGGTGAGGACCAGAGTCACCAGGTCTGGGTGACGCGCAGATAGGATCAGAGTCACCAGTTCCAGGTGAGGCTAAGAAAGAGTTCACAGCAATCAGGTCCAGGTGGGGAACAAAGTCACCAGGACTGGGTGAGGCCCAGATCACCAGGTCCATGTGAGTTGCAGGTGGCAACCACACTCACCCGGTCCCGGAGAGGCCCTGGTGGGGACCAGAGTCACAAGGTACATGAGAAGCTAGAAACACTGCAGCCACCAGGTTCACATGATGTCCATGTGGGAATGAAAATCACCAGTTACAGGTGAGGACCAGGTGGGGATCCGACTCACCATGTACAGTTGAGACCCAGGTGGGAACCAGTGTCACCATGTCCTGGTGTGCCCCAGGTGAAGACCAGAGTTATTAGGTCCGGCTGGATGAGTGTTAGTGAACAGTGTAACCATATCCTGATGCTACCCAGGTGGGTACCAGAGACACCAGGTCCTGATGAGGCCCAGGTTTAACCGGACACATGAGGTCCAAGTGAGGTCCCGATGGGAACCACAGTCACCGGGTCAGGTGAGCCCATGCTTAGGATCAGAGTTACCAGGTACAGATGAGGCCCAGGTGGAGCCAGAGTCACCTGGTACAGAAGAGGCCAAAGTCAGGACCAGAGTTACCAGGATCAGGTCAGTCCCAGTGGGTAATACAGTAACCATGTCCCAATGATGCCCAGGTAGAGTCAGAGTCACCAGGTCCAGCGAGGCGCAGGTGGGTGGAATATTCACTAGGTCCAGGTGAGGCCCAGATGAGGACCAGAGTCACCAGGTCTAGTTGACGCCTAGAGGGGTACCAGATTCACCTGGTCTAGGGGACATCCAGATGGGGACCAGAGTCACCATGTCAGGGTCAGGCCCAGAGGGGATCCAGAGTCATCATGTCCAGGTGAGGCTCAGGTGTGGAACAGAGTCACCAGGTACCAATCATGCCCAGGTGAGGACCAGAGTCACCAGGTCTGTGTGACGCGCAGATAGGATCAGAGTCACCAGTTCCAGGTGAGGCCAAGAAAGAGTCCACAGGAATCAGGTCCAGGTGGGGAACAAAGTCACCAGGACTGGGTGAGGCCCAGATTGGGACCAGATTCACCAGGGCCAGGTGAGGCCAGGTGGTGAGCTGAGTCCCCGGGTCTGGGAGAGGACCAGGTAAGGACCAGATTCACCAGGTCCAAGAGGCCCACGTGGGGACCTGAGTCAACAGGTATGGGTGAGCCCCAGGTGGCAACCACACTCACGAGGTCCAGCTGAGGCCAACATGCAGGCCATGCAGAGGAACCATGTCCCGATGATGCCCAGGTTGGTACTAGAGTTACCACGTCCAGGTGAGGACAACCTGCAGGCCATGCAGTGGAACCATGTCCCGATGATGCCCAGGTAGGGACCAGATTTACCAGCACTAGGTGAGGCCAACCTGCAGGCCATGCAGTGGAACAATGTCCCGATGATGGCCAGGTAGGGACGAGAGTCACCAGGTCCAAATGAGACCCTGATGGAGCATATTCACTAGGTCCAGGTTAGGCCCAGTTGAGGACCAGAGTCAAGAGATCTGGTGAGGCCTAGAGGGGTACCAGAATCACCTGGTCCAGGTGACATCCAGATGGGGACCAGAGTCACCAGGTCAGGATGAGGCCCAGAGCGGTTCCAGAGTCATCATGTCCAGGTGATGCTCAGGTGTGGAACAGAGTCACCGGGTACCAATGATGCCCAGGTGAGGACCAGAGTCAGCAGGTCTAGGTGACACGCAGACAGGATCAGAGTCACCAGTTCCTTGTGAGGCCAAGAAAGAATCCACAGCAATCAGGTCCAGGTGGGGAACAAAGTCACCAGGACTGGGTGAGGCCCAAATGGGGACCACACTCACCAGGTCCAAATTGAGGCCTAGGTGGGGACACCAGATTCATCAGGACCAGTTGAGGCCAAAGTGTGGAGCAAAGTTTTCATGTCCAGTTGAGGCCCAGGTGGGGAACAGAGTAACCATGTCCCATTGATGCCATGTGGGAAAAGAGACACATGGTCCAGAGGAGGCCTAAGTGAGGAGTAGATTCACCAGGTCCTGTTGAGGCCCAGCGGAGGACCAGTGTCCCCAGCTCCGGGAGAGTCCCAGAGGGGGAACAGAGTCACCCGGTTCTGGTGATATCCAGGGGTGACCAGAGTCACCACGTCAGAGTGAGGCCCAGAGGGGGACGAGAATCACTAGGTCCAGGTGAGGCCCCGATGTGGAACTGAGATAACAGGTCCCATGATGCCCATATGAGGACCTGAGTCACCAGGTCCAGGTGAGGTCCCTGTGGGAACCAGTCACCTCGTCCAGGTGAGGCCCAGGTGGGACCACAGTCACCAGGTCCAGGTGAGGCCCAGGTATATAAGAGAGTATCCAGGTCCCTGTGATGCCCAGGTAAGGACCAGCGTCATCAGTTCCAGGAGAGGCCCAAATATGTATCAGAGTCATTGTGTTCCAGGTGAGGCCAGATGGAGACAACACGGACCAGGTTCAGGAGAGCCCCATATGGGAACCAGAGCAACCAGATTCACGTGAGGTCCAGGTGGGACCACAGTCACAAGGTCCAGGTGAGGCGCAGGTGGCAACAGGATTCACCAAGTCCAGGTGAGATCCAGGTGGCGACCAGGCACCAGAGCCAGGTGCGGACCAGCTAAGGACCAGATTCACCAGGCCGAAGTGAAGCCCAAGGGGTGGCCAGAGTCACCAGGTAAGGGTGAGGATCAGAGTGTGAACCAGAGTAACCAGTTTAGTTTGAGGACCAGAATGGGACCAGAGTTTCCTGGACAAAGTGAGGCCCAGTTGTAGAATAGAGTATACAGGTCCCAATGATGCCTGGGTGAGGACCAAGGTCACTAGGGCCATGCAGGCCCAGATGGGGAACAGAATCACTAGGTCCCGGTGAGGCATAGAATAAGACCACAGTCCACAGTATCATGTGAGCCCCTTGTGGGAACCAGAGACACTCTATCCAGGTGAGTCCCAGGTCCATGTGAGGCCCACGTGAGGACCAGATTCATCAGGTCGAATTGAGGCATAGCTGGGGACAAGTCACCAGGTCTGGGTGCGGCCTAGGTGGGGCAAGATTCAGCAGTTCTGAGTTAGGGCAAAGTGGGGACGAGAGACACCAGGTCCAGGTGAGGCCAAACTGAGGACCAGAGTCACCAGATCCAGGTGAGGTCCAGGTTGGAAAGAGAGTCACTAGGTCCAGGAGAGGTCCAGGTGGGAACCAGAGTCACCAGATCCAGGTGAAGCCCAGGTGGGGACCATAGTCACTAGGTCCAGATGAGGCCCAGGTGAGGATCAGAGTTACAAGATACACGTGAGCCCCCGGCGGGTATCAGAGCCAAAAGGTCCACGTGAGGCCGGCTTGGAGACCATGGTCAACAGGTCTACCTGAGGCCCAGGTGTGGAACACAGTAACCAGGTCCAGGTGAGTCCCCGGTGGTGACAAGAGTCACCACGTCCAGGTGAGGCCCAGGTGGGGACCAGGATCACAGGTCCAGGGGAGGCCCTTGATAGAACCAGAGTCAACAGTTCGAGGTCTGGCGCAGGTGGCAAACGGGTCAGCAGGTCCAAGTCAGTCCAAAGTGGGGTTCACAGTCACTAGGGCACGGTGAGACCCAGAGGGGGACCAAGTCACCTGGTCCAGGTGAGGTCCAGTTGTGGAACAGAGTCAACCGGTTTCCAATTTGCCCAGTTGAGGACCATGGTCAACTGGGCCAGGTGAGGCCCAGATGGGGACCGGGAGTCCCCAAATCCAGGTGAAGCCCAGTGGTGGAACCGGAGTCACCAGATCCAGGGGAAGTCTCAGGTGCCAGACCAGAATCACCAGGTTCCAGGTGAGGCCAACCGCAAGGCCAGAGTCACCAGATCCATGTGAGGCCCTAGTGGGGACTCGGAAGTCACCAGGTAAAATGTGAGTCTACAGGAAAACCACAGTCACCAGGTCCACGTGTGGTTCCTGTGGGAACGAGAGTCAACCAAGTCCAGGTGAGACCCCCTGGTCGGGACCACAGTCACAAGGTCCAGATTGAGGGCTTAGGTGGGGGGGACGAGAGTCATCAGGACCAGTTGAGGCCAAAGTGTGGAGCAAAGTTAATCATGTCGAGGGTAGGCCACAGGTGGTACCAGAGACACCAGGTCCTGGCGAGGCCCAGGTGGGACCAGAGACATGAGGTCCAGGTGAGGTCCCGATGGAACCACAGTCACCAGGTCAGGTGAGGCCATGCTTAGGATCAGAGTCACCAGTTACAGGTGAGGCCCAGGTGGAGTCAGAGTCACCTGGTACAGAAGAGGTCAAAGTCAGGACCAAGTCACCACGTCCAATGAGGCCCAGATTGAGCATATTCACTAGGTCCAGGTGAGTCCCATTTGAGGACCAGAGTCACCAGATCTGGTGAGGCCTAGGGGTGCCAGAATCAGCTGGTCCAGGTGACATCCAGATGGGGACCAGAGTCACCAGGTCACGGTGAGGACAAGAGAGGTTCCAGTCATCATGTCCAGGTGAGGCTTAGGTGTGGAACAGAGTCACCAGGTACCAATGATGCCCATTGGGAGGACCAGAGTCACCAGATCTGGGGGATGCACAGATAGGATCATAGTCACCAGTTCCAGGTGAGGCCAAGAAAGTGTCCACAGCAATCAGGTCCAGGTGGGGAACAAAGTCACTAGGACTATGTGAGGCCCAGTAGGGACAGATTCATCACAGTCCAGGTGAGGCACAGGTGGTTACCAGAGTCCTGGGAGTGGGAGATGATCAGGTAAGGACCAGATTCATCAGGTCAAAGAGAGCCACGTGGGGACCTGAGTCACCAGGTATGGTTGAGGCCCTGGTGGCAACCCCACTCACCAGGTCGAGGTGAGGCCAACCGGCAGGCCAGAGTCACCAGATCCAGGTGAAGCCCTAGTGAGGACCAGAGTCACCATTTAAATGTGAGTCTACAAGAACACCACCGTCACCAGGTCCAGGTGTGGTTCATGTGGGAAAGAGAGTCACCAGGTCAGGTGAGACCCAGGTGTGGACCAGTCACCAGTCCAATTGCGGCCAAGGTCGGGGGACCAGAATCATCAGGACCATTTGAGGCCAAAGTGTGGAGCAAAGTTATCATGTCCAGTTGAGGCCTACGTGGGGAACAGAGTAACCATGTCTCATTGATGCCAGGTGGGAAAAGGGTCACAAGGTCCAGAAGAGGCCTAAGTGAAGAGTAGATTCACCAAGTCCTGTTGAGGTCCGTTGAGAACCAGTGTCCCCAGCTCCGGGTGAGTCCACAGTGGACCAGAGTCACCCGTTCTGGTGATATCCAGGTGGGGACAGAGTCAGCACGTCAGGGTGAGGCCCAGAGGGGGACGAGAATCACTAGGTCCAGGTAAGGCCCCAATGTGGAACTGCGAAACCAGGTCCCATGATGTCCATATGAGGCCCTGAGTCACCAGGTACAGGTGAGTTTCCTGTGGGAACCAGTCACCTCGTCCAGGTGAGGCCCAGGTGGGACCACAGTCACAAAGTCCAGGTGAGGCGCAGGTGCAACAGGATTCACCAAGTCCAGGTGAGGCCCAGGTGGCGACCAGTCACCAGATCCAGGTGAGGACCAGCTAAGGACCAGATTCAACAGGCCCAAGTGAAGCGCAAGGGGTAACCAGAGTCACCAGGTATGGGTGAGGCCCAGAGGGGGATCCAGAGTAACCAGTTTAGTTTGAGGCCCGGAATGCGACCAGAGGTCCCTGGTCAAAGTGAGGCCCAGGTGTGGAATAGAGTATCCAGGTCCAATGATGCCTGGGTGAGGACCAGAGTCACTGGGGCCATGCAGGCCCAGATGGGGAACAGAATCACTAGGTCCTGGTGAGGCATAGAATAAGACCACAGTCAGCAGTATCAGGTGAGCCCTTTGTGGGAACCAGAGCCCCTCTATCCAGCTGAGTCCCAGTCCATGTGAGGCCCACGTGAGGACCAGATTCATCAGGTCGAATTGAGGCATAGCTGGGGACAAGAGTCACCAGTCTGGGTGCGGCCTAGGTGGGGCAAGATTCAAGATTCAGCAGTTGAGTTAGGTCAAAATGGGGACGAGAGACACCAGGTCCAGGTGAGGCCAAACTGAGGACCAGAATCAGCAGATCCAGGTGAGGTCCATGTTGGAAAGAGAGTCAGCAGGTCAGGAGAGGTCCAGGTGGGGACCAGAGTCACCAGATCCAGGTGAAATCCAGGTGGGGACCAGAGTCCCGGATCCAGGTGAAGCCCAGGGGGGATCAGAGTCACTAGGTCCAGATGAGACCCAGGTGAGGACCAGAGTTACCAGGTAACGTGAGGCCCCGGTGGGCTTCAGAGGCAACAGGTCCATGTGAGGCCGGCTTGGGGACCATGGTCAACAGGTCTACTTGAGGCCCAGGTGTGGAACAGTAACCAGGTCCAGGTGAGTCCCCGGTGGTGACAAGAGTCACCACGTCCAGGTGAGGCCCAGGTGGGACCAGGATCACCATGTCCGGGAGGCCCTTGATAGAACCAGAGTCAACAGTTCGAGGTCTGGCGCAGTGGCAAACAGGGTCAGCAGGTCCAAGTCAGTCCAAAGTGGGGTTCACAGTCACTAGGGCACGGTGAGACCCAGAGGGGGACCAGAGTCACCCAGTCCAGGTGAGGTCCAGTTGTGGAACAGAGTCACCGGTTCCCAATTTTGCCAGTTGAGGACCATGGTCAACTGGGCCAGGTGAGGCCCAGATGGGGACCGGAGTCCCCAAATCCAGGTGATGCCCAGGTGGAACCGGAGTCACCAGATCCAGGGTAGTCTCAGGTGCAGACCAGAAATCACCAGGTCCAGGGTGAGGTGCAGGTGGCAACCCCACTCACAGGTCCAGGGAGGACAACCTTCAGGCCAGAGTCACCAGATCCATGTGAGGCCCTCGTGGGGACCGGAGTCACCAGGTAAATGTGCGGCTACAAAATACCACAGTCACCAGGTCCAGGTGTGGTTCATGTGGGAACGAGAGACACCAGGTCTAGTGAGAACCAGGTGGGACCACAGTCACCAGGTCCAGATTGAGTCCTAGGTGGGGGGACCAGAGTCATAAGACCAGTTGAGGCCAAAGTATGGAGCAAAGTTATCATGTCCAGAGAGGCCCAAGGGGGGAACAGATTAACCATGTCCCATTGATGCCAGGTGGGAAAAGAGTCACAAGGTCCCGGTGAGGCGCAGGTGGCAACAGGATTCACCAAGTCCATGTGAAGCCCAGGTGGGGACCACAGTCACCAGATCCAGGGTAGTCTCAGGTGCAGACCAGAATCACCAGTCCAGGTGTGGTGCAGGTGGCAACCACACTCACCAGGTCCCGGTGAGGCACTGGTGGGGACCAGAGTCACGAGTACAAGTGAGCTAGAAACAGATAGGATCCCTGGGTGGCGCAGCGGTTTGCGCCGGCCTTTGGCCCAGGGCGCGATCCTGGAGACCCGGGATCGAATCCCACGGGTTCCCGGTGCATGGAGCCTGCTTCACCCTCTGCCTGTGTCTCTGCCTCTCTCTCTCTCTGTGACTATCATAAATCAATAAAAATTAAAAAAAAGATTCTAGAAACACTGCGGCCAAAATGTCCACATGATCTCCATGTGGGAAGAGAACATAGTTACAGGTGAGGACCAGGTGGGGATCCGACTCACCATATCCAGGTGAGACCCAGGTGGGAAACAGTGTCACCAATGTCCAGGTGTGGCCCAGGTGAAGACCAGAGTTAATAGGTCCGGCTGGGTCACTGTTAGTGAACAGTGTAACCATATCCTGATGCTACCCAGGTGGGGAACAGAGACACCAGGTCTTGGTGAGGCCCAAGTGGGATCAGAAACATGAGGTCCAGATGAGTCCCGATGGAACCACAGTCACCAGGTCAGGTGAGGCCATGCTTAGGATCAGAGTCACCAGTTACAGGTGAGGCCCAGGTGGAGCCAGAGTCACCTGGTACAAAGAGGCAAAAGTCAGGACCAGAGTTACCAGGATCAGGTCAGTCCCAGTGTTGAATAGAGTAACCATGTCACGATGATGCCCAGGTAGAAACAGAGTCACCAGGTTCAGATGAGGCGCAGGTGGGGAGCATGTTCACTAGGTCCCGGAGAGGCCCAGTTGAGGACCAGAGTCACCAGATCAAGTTGAGGCCTAGAGGGGTACCAGATTCACCTGGTCTAGGTGACATTCAGATGGTGACCAGAGTCACCATGTCAGGGTGAGGAACAGAAAGTTTCCAGAGTCATCATGTCCAGGTGAGGCTCAGTTGTGGAACAGAGTATCCAGGTCATAAAGGTCCACAGGTGAGGACCAGAGTCACCAGATCTCGGTGAGGCCCAGTTAGGATCAGAGTCACCAGTTCCAGGTGAGGTCAAGAAGGAGTCCACAGCAATCAGGTCCAGGGGGGAACAAAGTCACCAGGACTGGATGAGGCCCAGATGGGATTCAGATTCAAAAGGTCCAGGTGATTCCCAGGTGGTGACCAGAGTTACAATTTCCGGTTGGGACCAGGTAAGGACCAGATTCACCAGGTCCAAGTGAGGCCTCTTGGGACCTGAGTCACCAGGTATGGGTGAGGCCCAGGAACAAACCCCCTCACCAGTTCCAGGTGAGGAAATCCTGAACGCCATGCACAGGAACCATGTCCCGATGATGCCCATGTAGGGACTAGAGTTACCAGGTCCAGGTAAAGTCAACCCGCAGGCCATGCAGTGGAACCATGTTCCGATGAAGCCCAGGTAGGGATTACAGTCACCGGGTCCAAATGAGGCCCAGATGGAGCATATTCACTAGGTCCAGGTGAGGCCCAGTTGAGGACCAGTCACCAGATCTTGTTGAGGCTTAGAGGGGTACCAGATCACCTGGTCCAAGTGGCATCCAGATGGAGACCAGAGTCACCAGTTTAGGGGAGGCCCAGAGAGGTTCCAGAGTCATCATGTCCAGGTGAGGCTCAGGTGTGGAACAGAGTCACCAGGTACCAATCATGCCAGGTGAGGACCAGGGTCACCAGATCTGGGTGACGCGCAGATAGGATCAGAGTCACCAGTTAAAGGTGAGGCCAAGAAAGAGTCCACAGCAATCAGGTCCAGGTGGGGAACAATGTCACCAGGACTGGATGACGCCCAGATTGGGACCAGAAACACCAGGGCCAGTGATTCCCAGGTGGTGACCAGAGTTACGAGTTCCGGGTGAGAACAAGGTAAGGACCAGATTCACCCGGTCCAAGTGAGGCCCACGTGGGGACCTGTGTCACCAGGCATGGGAGAGGCACAGGTGACAACCCCACTCACGAGGTCCAGGTGTGATGCCAACCTGCAGGCCATGCAGAGGAACCATGTCCCCATGATGCCCTGGTAGGGACTAGAGTTACCAGGTCCAGGTGATGCCAACCTGCAGGCCTTGTGTGGAACCATGTCCCGATGATGCCCAGGTAGGACCAGAGTTACAAGGTCCAGGTGAGGCCAACCTGCAGGCCATGCAGTGGAACCATATCCCTATGATGCCCAGGTAGGGACCAGATTCACCAGGCCCAAGTGAAGCCCAGGGGGTGACCAGAGTCACCAGGTAAGTGTGAGGCCTAGAGGGGAACCAGAGTAACCAGTTTAGTTTGAGGCCCAGAATGGGACCAGAGGTCCTGGTCAAAGTGAGGCCCAGGTGTGGAATAGAGTATCCAGGGCCCAATGTTCCCTGGGTGAGGACCAGAGCCACTAGGGCCATGCAGGCCCCGATGCGGAACAGAATCACTAGGTCCTGGTGAGGCATAGAATAAGACCACTGGTGAATAAGTCACCAGTAACAGGTGAGCCCCTTGTGGGAACCAGAGCCACTGTATCCAGCTGTGTCCCAGGTCCATATGAGGCACACTTGTGGACCAGATTCCTCAGGTCGAATTGAGGCATAGCTGGGGACAAGAGTCACCAGGTCTGGGTGCGCCCTAGGTGGGGCAAGATGCAGCAGTTCTGAGTTAGGTCAAAGTGGGGACGAGAGACACCATGTCCAGGTGAGGCCAAACTGAGGATCAGAGTCACCATATCCAAGTGAAGTCCATGTTGGAAAGAGAGTCACCAGTTCCAGGAGAGATCCAGGTGGGGACCAGAGCCACCAGATCCAGGTGAAGCCCAGGTGGGAACCAGAGTCACTAGGTCCAGATGAGGCCCAGGTGAGGAAGAGTTACCAGGTACACGTGAGGCCCCGGTGGGATCAGAGGGAACAGGTCCATGTGAGGCCATGTTGGGGACCATGGTCAACAGGTCTACTTGAGGCCCAGGTGTGGAACACAGTAAGCAGGTCCAGGTGAATCCGCGGTGGTGCTAGAGTCACCACGTCCACGTGAGGCCCAGGTGGGGACCATGATCAGCAGGTACATGGGAGGCCCTTGAAAGCACCAGAGTCAACATTTCGAGGTCAGGCGCAGGTGGCAACCAGGGTCAGCAGGCCCAAGTCAGGCCAAAGTTGGGTTCAAAGTCACGAGGGACGGAGGTGAGACCCAGAGGGGGACCAGAGTCATGTGGTCCAGGCGAGGTCCAGGTGTGGAAAACAGTCACCGGGTCCCAATTTTGCCCAGTAGAGGACCATGGTCAACAGGGCCAGGTGAGGCCCGGATGGGGACCGGAGTCCCCAAATCCGGGTGAGCCCTGGTGGGGACCACAGTCACCAGATCCAGGGTAGTCTCAGGTGCAGAACAGAATCAACGTTCCAGGTGTGCTGCAGGTGGCAACCACACTCACCAGGTCCCGGTGAGGCCTAGTGGGGACCAGAGTCACGAGGTACATGAGAAGCTAGAAACACTGCAGCCACCAGTCCACATGATGTCCATGTGGGAACGATAATCACCAGTTACAGGTGAGGACCAGGTGACTCTCCGACTCACCATGTCCAGGTGTGTCCCAGGTGAAGACCAGAGTTAATAGGTCCGGCTGGGTCACTGTTAGTGAACAGTGTAACCATATCCTGATGCTGCCCAGGTGGGGGTAATAAAGACACCATGTCCTGGTGAGGCCCAGGTGGGACCAGAGACATGAGGTCCAGTGAGGTCCCGATGGGAACCTCAGTCACCAGGTCAGGTGAGGCCATGCTTAGGATCAGAGTCACCAGTTACAGGTGAGGCCCAGGTGGAGCCAGAGTCACCTGGTACAGAAGAGGTCAAACTCAGGACCAGAGTTACCAGGATCAGGTCAGTCCCAGTGTGGAATAGAAACCATGTCCCGATGATGCCCAGGTAGAACCAGAGTCACCAGGTCAGAGTTAGGCCCAGAGTGTTTCGAGATTCCAGAGCCTCATGTCCAGGTGAGGCTCAGGTGTGGAACAGAGTCACCAGGTACCAATGATGCCCAGAAGAGGACTAGAGACACCAGGTCTGGGTGACCCGCAGATAGGATCAGAGTCACCAGTTCCAGGTGAGGCCAAGAAAGAGTCCAAAGCAATCAGGTCCTGGTGGTGAACAAAGTCTCGAGGACTGGGTGAGGCCCAGATGGGGACCAGATTCACCAGGTCCAGGTTATTCCCAGAGAGTTACGGGTTCCGGGGAAGGACCAGGTAAGGACCAGATTCACCAGGTCCAAGTGAGGCCCATGTGGGGACCTGTGTCACCAGGCATGTGTGAGGCCCAAGTGACAACCCCTCTCACCAGGTCCATGTGAGGCCAACCTGCAGGCCATGCAGAGGAACCATGTCCCGATGATGCCGAGGTAGGGACTAGAGTTCTCAGGTCCAGGTTAGGCCAACCTGCAGGCCATGCAGTGGAACATGTCCCGATGATGCCCAGGTAGGAACCAGAGTTACCAGGTCCAGGTGAGGCCAACCTGCAGGCCATGCAATGGACCCATGTCCCGATGATGCCCAGGTAGGGAACAGAGTCACCAGGTCCAAATGAGGCCCAGATGGAGCATATTCACTAAGTGCAGGTGAGGCCCAGTTGAGGATCACAGTCACCAGATCTGATGAGTCCTAGAGGGGTACCAGAATCACCTGGACCAGGTGACATCCAGATGGGGACCAGAGTCACCAGGTTAGGGTGAGGCCCACCTGCAGGTCAGAGTCTCCAGATCCAGGGGAGGCCCTAGTGGGGCCAGAGTCACCAGGTAAATGTGAGTCTAAAGTACACCACAGTCACCAGGTCCAGGTGTGATTCATGTGGGAACGAGAGTCGCAAGGTCCAGGTGAGACCCAGTGTGGATGACCGTCTCCAGGTCCAGATTGAGGCCTAGGTGGGGGGACCAGAGTCATCGGGACGAGTTGAGGCCAAAGTATGAAGCAAATTTATCATGTCCAAGTGAGGCCCAGGTGGGGAACAGAGTAAAAATGTCCCATAGATGTCAGGTGGGAAAAGAGTCACAAGGTCCAGACTAGGCCTAAGTGAGGAGTAGATTCACCAGGTCCTGTTGAGGCCAGTTGAGTATCAGTGTCCCCATCTCGGGTGATTCCAGAGGGGACCAGAGTCACCCGGTTCTAGTGTGAGTCAGGTGCGGACCAGAGTCACCACGTCAGGATGAGGCCCAGAGGGGAACGAGAATCACTAGGTCCAGGTGAGGCCCCGTTGTGGAACTGAGAAAACAGGTCCCATGATGCACATATGAGGACCTGAGTCACCAGGCCCAGGGGAGGTCCCTGTGGGAACCAGTCACCTCGTCCAGGTGAGGCCCAGGTGGGACCACAGTCACCAGTTCCAGGTGAGGCCCAGGTATATAAGAGAGTATCCAGGTCCCAATGATGCCCAGGTAAGGTCCAGAGTCAACAGGTCCAGGAGAGGCCCAAATATGGATCAGAGTCATTGTGTTCCAGGGGAGGCCAGATGGAGACCACAGGTACCAGGTCCAGAAGAGCCCCATATGGGAACCAGAGCCACCAGATCCAGGTGAGGTCCAGGTGCGACCACAGTCACAAAGTCCAGGTGAGGCGCAGGTGGCAACAGGATTCACCAAATCCAGGTGAGGCCCAGGTGGCGTCCAGTCTCCAGATCCAGGTGCGGACCAGCTTAGGACCAGATTCACCAGGCCCAAGTGAATCCCAAGGGGTGACCAGAGTCACCAGGTAAGGGTGAGGCCTAGAGGGGGTACGAGAGTAACCAGTTTAGTTTGAGGCTCAGAATGGGACCAGAGGTCCCTGGTCAAAGTAAGGCCCAATTGTGGAATAGAGTATCCAGGTCCCAATGATGCCTGGGTGTGGACCAGAGTCACTAGGGCCATGCAGACCCAGATGGGGAACAGAATCACTAGGTCCTGGTGAGGCATAGAATAAGACCACTGGTGAAAAGTCACCAGTATCAGGTGAGCGCCTTGTTGGATCCAGAGCCACTCTACCAGCTGAGTCCCAGGTCCATGTGAGGCCCATGTGAGGACCAGATTCATCAGTCGAATTGAGGCATAGCTGGGACAAGAGTCACCAAGTTTGGGTGCGGCCTAGGTGGGGCAAGATTCAGCAGTTCTGAGTTAGGTCAAAATGGGGACGAGAGACACCAGGTCCAGGTGAGGCCAAACTGAGGACCAGAGTCACCAGATCGAGGTGAGGCCCAGAGCGGGACGAGAATCACTAGGAACAGGTGAAGCCCGATGTGGAACTGAGAAACCAGGTGAATGCTGCCCATATGAGGACCTGAGTCACCAGGTCCAGGTGATGTCCCTGTGGGAAACAGTCACCTCGTCCAGGTGAGGCCCAGGTGGGACCACAGTCACCAGGTCCAGGTGAGGCCCAGGTATATAAGAGAGTATCCAGTCCCAATGATGCCCAGGTAGGGTCCAGAGTCACCAGGTCCAAATGAGGCCCAGATGGAGCATATTCACTAGATCCAGGTGAGGCCCAGTTGAGGACAAGAGTCACCAGATCTGGTTGAGGCCTAGAGCCATACCAGAAACACCTGGCCCAGGTGACATCCAGATGGGGACCAGAGTCACCAGGTCAGGGTGAGGCCCAGAGAGGTTCCAGAGTCCTCATGTCCAGGTGAGGCTCAGGGTGGAACAGAGTCACCAGGTACCAATGATGCCCAGGTGAGGACCAAATCACCAGGTTGGGTGACGCGCAGATAGCATCAGAGTCACCAGTTCCAGGTGAGGCCAAGAAAGAGTCCACAGCATCAGGTCAGGTGGGGAACAAAGTCACCAGGCTGGGTGAGGCCCAGATGGGGACCAGATTCACCAGGTCCAAGTGAAGCCCAGGTGGTGACCAGAGTCCCCGGGTCTGGGGGAGGACCAGGTAAGGACCAGATTCACTAGGTCCAAGAGGCCCACGTGGGGAGCTGAGTCACCAGGTATGGGTGAGGCCCAGGTGGCAAACCACTCACCAGGTCCAGGTGAGCCCAGCCTGCAGGCCAGAGTCACCAGATCCAGGTGAGGCCCTAGTGGGGATCGGAGTCAACAGGTAAATGTGAGTCTACAAGAAGACCACAGTGACCAGGTCCAGGTGTGGTTCATGTGGGAACGAGAGTCACCAGGTCCAGGTGAGACCCAGGTGGGGACCACAGTCACCAGGTCCAGATTGAGGCTTAGTTGGGGGGACCAGAGTCATCGGGACCAGTTGAGGCCAAAGTGTGGAGCAAAGTTATCATGTCCAGGTGAGGCCCAGGTGGGGAACAGTGTAACCATGTCCCATTGATGCCAGGTGGGAAAAGAGTCACAAGGTCCAGACGAGGCCTAAGTCAGGAGTAGATTCACCAGGTCCTGTTGAGGCCCAGCTGAGGACCAGTGTCCCCAGCTCCGGAGAGTCCCAGAGGGGGACCAGAGTCACCCGGTTCTGGTGATATCCAGGGGTGACCAGAGTCACCACGTCAGGGTGAGGCCCAGAGGGGGACGAGAATCACTAGGTCCAGGTGAGGCCCCGATGTGGAACTGAGAAACCAGGTCCCATGATGCCCATATGAGGACCTGAGTCATCAGGTCCAGGTGAGGTCCCTGTGGGAACCAGTCACCTCGTCCAGGTGAGGCCAGGTGGGACCACAGTCACCAGGTCCAGGTGAGGCCAGGTATATAAGAGAGTATCCAGGTCCCAGTGATGCCCAGGTAAGGACCAGCGTCATCAGGTCCAGGAGAGGCCCAAATATGTATCAGAGTCATTGTGTGCCAGGTGAGGCCAGATGGAGACAACACGGACCAGATTCAGGAGAGCCCCATATGGGAACCAGAGCAACCAGATCCAGGTGAGGTCCAGGTGGGACCACAGTCACAAGGTCCAGGTGAGCGCAGGTGGCAACAGGATTCACCAAGTCCAGGTGAGACCCAGGTGGCGATCAGTCACCAGATCCATGTGAGGACCAGCTAAGGACCAGATTCACCAGGCCCAAGTGAAGCCCAAGGGGTGACCAGATTTACCAGGTAAGGGTGAGGCCCAGAGGGGGAACCAGAGTAACCAGTTTAGTTTGAGGCCCAGAATGGGACCAGAGGTCCCTGGTCAAAGTGAGGCCCAGGTGTGGAATAGAGTATCCATGTCCGAATGATGCCTGGTTGAGGACCAAAGTCACTAGGGCCATGCAGGCCCAGAAGGGGAACAGAATCACTAGGTCCTGGTGAGGCATAGAAAAAGACCACATTCAGCAGTATCAGGTGAGCCCCTTGTGGAACCAGAGCCACTCTATCCAGCTGAGTCCCAGGTCCATGTGAAGCCCACGTGAGGACCAGATTCATCAGGTCGAATTGAGGCATAGCTGGGGACAAGAGTCACCAGGTCTGGGTGCGGCCTAGGGGAGCAAGATTCAGCAGTTCTGAGTTAGGTCAAAGTGGGGACGAGAGACACCAGGTCCAGGTGAGGCCAAACTGGGTACCAGATTCACCACATCCAGTGAGGTCCATGTTGGAAAGAGAGTCACCAGGTCCAGGAGAGGTCCATGTGGGGACCAGAGTCACTAGATCCAGGTGAAGTCCAGGTGGGGACCAGAGTCACCAGATCCAGGTGAAGCCCAGGTGGGGACCAGAGTCACTAGGTCCAGATGAGGCCCAGGTGAGGACCAGAGTTACCAGGTACGTGAGCCCCGGTGGGATCAGAGGAAACAGGTCCATGTGAGGCCGGCTTGGGGACCCTGGTCCAACAGGTCTACTGAGCCCAGGTGTGGAAAAAGTAATCAGGTCCAGGTGAGTCCCCGGTGGTGACAAGAGGTCACCCGTCCAGTTGAGGACCAGTGGGGACCA
>NW_023330592.1:108799-175692 GCF_011100685.1 Canis lupus familiaris
CAAGCCGTGGCTTAGCAACCGTATCGTTTTTTTGTCATCCTCCGGTACAAAAAGAGGCCCAAAGGTTCAGTTCTCACAGAGTTACCGTCGATAAGGTCAGTCCCGGTGGGTAACAGGGGTAATTACGTAAACCATGTCCATGATGCCCAGGTTGGTAGATGTCAGAGATCACCAGATCCAGCGAGGCGCCAGGTGGGTTACCGGTGGGTAGAATATTCACGAGGCCAGTGAGGCCAGACGAGGACCAGACGTCACAGGTCTAGTTCACGCCTAAGAGGGGTACCAGATTCACTGGTCTAGGGGACATGCCAGATGGGACCAAGGAGTCACCATGTCAGGGTGACGCCCAGAGGGCACCAGAGTCTCAGGTCCAGGGAGGTTAAGGTGTGGAACAGATATCAAGGTCATACTGGTCCCAGGTGAGGACCAGAAGTCACCCGATCTGGGTGAAGGCACCAGGTAGGATCAGGTTGCCAGTTCCAGGTGAGGACAAGAAGGGGTCACAGCAATCAGGTCAGGTGGGGATCAAAGACACCCAGAATGTGTGAGGCCCAGATGGGGGACAGATTCACGAGGTCAGGTGATTCCCCATTGGTGACAAGGGTTACCAGTTCCGATTGTGAGGCCAGTAATGGGACCAGATTCACCAGGGCCAAGTGACGCCCACGTGAGACTTGTGTCAAGGTTATGGGTGAGGCCCAGGTGGGCAAGGCCCCAACTCACCAGTCTACGGTGAGACCAACATGCAGCACCACTGCAGACGCGAAACCTGTCCCGATGCTGCACAGGTAGGACCAGAGTTACCAGTCAAGAAGAGGCCAACCTGTAGACATTATGGGGAACCAGGTCGCGATGTTGCACACGTAGGGACCAGAGTCAACAAGACTCCACCAAGGACCGGCCCAGAGGGAGCATATTTACTAGGTCCAGGTGAGCCCAAGTGAGGACATATCACCAGATCTGGTTGAGGCCCAGAGGAGGGGTACCAGAGTCACCTGGTCTAGTGAAATTCCAGCGATGGGGACAGATGTCACCATTGTCAGGGTGAGGCAACAGAGTGGATCCAGAGTAATCATGTCCAGGTGAGGCTCGGTGTGTGGAACAGGTATCAGGTCATAATGGTCAACAGGGAGGGACCGAGTCGCCAGATATGGGTGATGGGCCAGTTAGGATCAGAGTCCCAAGGTCACGGGAGCAAGAAGAAGGGTCCCCAGCAATCAGTCCAGGTGGGGACAAAGTCACCAGGATTGTGTGAGGCCCAGATGGGGACAACCACATTCACGGGCCGGTGCGGCCCAGGTGGGTGAGGGAGTCCCCGGGTCTGGGAGAGGACAGGAAGGACCAGATTCACCAGGTCAAGAGGGCCCACGTGGGGACATGAGTCAACAGGTATATGGGTGAGCCCAGGTGGCAACCACACTCAACGAGGTCCAGCTGAGGGGGGCCAACATGCAGGCCATGCAGAGGAACTGTCGCGATGATGCCCGAGGGTAGGTACTAGTAGTTCTCACGGTCCAGGTGAGGCCAACTGCAGGCCATAGACAGTGGAACAATGTCCCGATGATGCCCAGGTAAGGGACCAGATTTACCAGGCAAGGGAGGCCAAATCTGGCAGGCCTGGCATGGGAACCATGTCCGATGAGGCCAGGTAGGGACAGAGTCAACAGGTCCAATGAGACCAGATGGAGCAATTCACTAGGGTCGCAGGGTTAGGCCGTTGAGGACAGCAGTAAACCAGTATGCGTGAGCCTAGAGGGCTCCCAGAATCACCTGCGTACAGGTGACATCCAGATGGGGACAATGCGGTTCACATGTCAGGGATGAGGCCAAATGGTTCAGAAGGTCATCCATATCCAGGTGGATGGCCTGTGGGGAGCGGATCACAGGATGGTTACAGAACCCCAATTCAACAGGCCAGTGTGTTTCAAGGACACGAGGTCAGCAGGTCTGGTGACGTCCAGCACACATTGGATCACAAGACCAGAGACCTTGAGGTCCAGAAATGGAACCACAGAACAGTCCAGGTAACAAGGTCGAGCCAGGCTGGTGAGCCCAGAATGACAGATGTCCCAGTTTTTTCAGGTGAGGCCCAGAGGTGAGCCAGAGTACGGTCTGGAGGAGAGGCCAAGTACAGGACCAGATTCACACCCCCCCAGGTTCGAAGAGGCCAACGTGGAGGACGAGTCACCAGGTACATGGGTTGAGGCCCAGGTGGCAACCCCACTCACCATGTCAGGTAAGGCCAACCTCAGGCCGGTCACCAGATCAGGTGAGGGCCCAGGGATAAAGGGAGCTACCATTGTACCAAATGATGCCCAGGTAGGGACCAGAGTCAACAGGTCCAGGAAGGAGAGGCCCAAATATGGATCAGAGTCATTGGTCCAGGAGAGGGCCAGATGGAGACCACAGGGAACCAGGTCCAGGGAGAGCCGATATGGGAACCAGAGCCACCAGATCCAGGTGATGTCCGGGGGGACCACAGTCACCAAGGTCAGGTGAGGCGCAGGTGTCAACAGGATTCACCAGTCCACGTGAGACCCAGGTGGCATCCGGTCACCAGATCCAGAAGCGGATCAGCTAAGGACCATATTCACCAGGCCCAAGTGAAGCCCAAGGGGTGACCAGAGTCACCAGGTAGGGGTGAGGCCCAGAGGGGGGAACCAGAGTAACCAGTTTAGTTTGAGGCCCAGAATGGGACCTAGGTCCCTGGTGAAAAGTGAGGCCCAGGTTGTGGAAATAGAGTATCCAGATCCCAATGATGCCTGGGTAAGGACCAGAGTTACTAGGGCCATGCAGGCCCAGATGGGGAACAGAATCACTAGGTCCTGGTGAGGCATAGAATAAGACCACAGTCAGCTGTATCAGGTGAGCCGCTTGTGGGAACCAGAAGCCACTCTATCCAGCTGAGTCCCAGGTCATGTGAGGCCCACGTGAGGACCAGATTCATCAGGTCGAATTGAGGCATAGCTGGGGACAAGAGTCACCAGGTCTGGGTGAGGCCTAGGTGGGTGAAGATTCAGCAGTTCTGAGTTAGGTCAAAGTGGGACAGAGACACCAGGTCCAGGTGAGGCCAAACTGAGACCCAGAGTCACAGGCCCAGGTGAGTTCCATGTTGGAAAGAGAGTCACCAGGTCCAGGAGAGGTCCAGGTGGGGACCAGAGTCACCAGATCCAGGTGAAGTCCAGGTGGGGACCAGAGTCACCAGATCCAGGGTGAAGCCCAGGTGGGGACCAGAGTCACTAGGTCCAGATGAGGCCCAGGCGAGGACCAGATTTACCAGGTACACGTGAGGCCCCGGTGGGGATCAGAGGCAACAGGCCATGTGAGGCCAGCTTGGGTACCATGGTCAACAGGTCTACTTGAGGCCCAGGTGTGGAACACCTATTAACCAGGTCCAGGTGAGTCCCCGGTGGTGACAAGAGTCACCACGTCCAGGTGAGGGCCCAGGTGGGGACCAGGATCACCAGGTACAGGGGAGGCCCTTGAAAGAACCAGAGTCAACAGTTCGAGGTCAGGCGCAAGGTGGCAACCAGGGTCAGCAGGTCCAATGTCAGGCCAAAGTGGGGTTCACATTAATTAGGGCACGGTGTTGATGTGATGAGACCCAGATTGGGATCAGAGTCACCTGGTCCAGGTGAGGTCCAGTTGTGAACTTGGAACACAGTCACAGGGTCCCAATTTTGGCCAGTTGTGGACCATGGTCAACAAGGCCAGGTGAGGCCCAGATGGGGACCGGAATCTCAAATCCAGGTGAAGCCCCAGGTAGGGACCACAGTCACCAATCCAGTGTAGTCTCGGGTTGCAGACCAGAATCACCTGGTCCAGCTGAGGTGCAGGTGGCAACCACACTCACCAGGTCCCGGTGAGGGGCACTGGTGGGGACCAGAGTCACGAGGACATGAGAAGCTAAAAACACTGCAAGCACCAGGTTCACATGATGTCATGTGGACAAGCGGAGAAATCACCAGTTAAAGGTGAGGAACAGGTGGGGATCTGACTCACCATGTCCAGGTGAGACCCAGGTGGGAACGCGTTCACCATGTCAGTTGTGGCCCAGGTGAAGACCAGAGTAATAGGTGCGGCTGGGTCACTGTCAGTGAACAGTTGTAACCATATTCCTGATGTACCCAGGTGGTTAGCAGGGACACAGGTCCTGGTTAAGGCCCAGGTGGGACCGGAGAGAGACCTGCGGTCCAGTGAGGGTCCCGATGGGAAGCACTGTCACCAGGTCAGATGAGGCCATGCGTAGGATCAGAATCACCAACTACAGGTGAGGTCCAGGTGGAGACCAGAGTTACCTGGTACAGAAGAGTCCAAAGAGAGGACCAGAGTTACCAGGATCAGGGGATTCCCAGTGTGGAATAGAGAACATTGTACCGATGATGCCCACGGTAGGGACCAGAGTCACCAGGTCCAGATGAGGCACCGATGGAGCATATTCACTAGGTCCAGGTGAGGCCCAGTTGAGGACAGAGTCACCAGAATCTTGTTGAGTCCTAGAGGGGTACAAGAATCACTAGGTCCAGGTGACATCCAGATGGGGACCTGGGTCACCAGGTCAGGGGTGAAGCCCAGAGTGGTTTCCAGTGTCATCATTGTCCCAGGTGAGACTCAGGTGTGGATCAGAGTCTTCAGGTACCAATGATGCCCAGGTGCGGACCAGAGCACAGGTCTGGGTGACACTCAGATAGGATCAGAGTCGCCAGTTCCAGGTGAGGCCAAGAAAGAGTCCACAGCAATCAGGTCCAGGTGGGGAAAAAAGTCACCAGGACGGGGTGAGGCCACAGATTGGGTACCAGATTCACCCAGGTCCAGGTGAGACCCAGGTGGGTGACCAGTGTCCCCGGGGTGGGAGAAGGACCAGGTAAGAACAAGATTTCACCAGGTCCAAGAGGCCCACGTGGTGACCTGAGTCACCAGGTATGGGTTGAGGCCCAGGTGGCAAACCCCACTCACCAGGTCCAGGTTGATGGCCAGGCTGCAGGCCAGAGTCACCAGATCCAGGTAATGCCCCTAGTGGGGGACCCGGTGTCAACAGGAAAATGTGAGTCTACAATAACACCACCAGTCACCAGCTCCAGGTGTGGTTTATGTGGGAACAAGAGTCACCAGGTCCAGGTGAGACCCAGGTGGGGAACCACAGTCACCAGGCCAGATTGAGGCCCTAGGTGGGGGACCAGATTCATCAAGACCAGTTGAGGCCAAAGTGTGGAGCAAAGTTATCATGTCCAGGTGAAGGCCCATGCGGGCAACAGAGTAACCATGTCCCATTGATGCCACGTGGGGAAAAGAGTCACAAGGTCCAGACGAAGCTTAAGTGAGGAGTAGATTCACCAGGTCCTGTTGAGGCCCAGCGGAGAGGACCAGTGTCCCCAGCTCCGGGAGGCGAGTCCCAGAGGGGGACCAGAGTCACCCGGTTCTGGTGATATCAAGGTGGGGACCAGAGACCACACGTCAGGGTGAGGCCCAGAGGGGGGACTAGAATCACTAGGTCCAGGTGAGGCCCCGCTGTGGGAACTGAGGAGAAAAACAGGTCCCATGATGCCATATGAGGACCTGAGTCACCAGGTCCAGGTGAGGTCCCTGTGGGAACCAGTCACCTCGTCCAGGTGAGGTCGAGGTGGGACCACAGTCACAAGGTTCAGGTGATGCGCAGGTGGCAACAGGATTCACCAAGTCCAGGTGAGTCCCAGGGTGGCGACCAGTCACCATATCGAGGTGCGGAACAGCTAAGGACCAGATTCTCCAAGCCCAAGTGAAGTCCAACGAGTGACCAGAGGTCACCAGGTCAGGGTGAGGCCCAGTTGGGACCAGAGACATGAGGTCCAGGTGAGGCCCCGATGGGAAACACAGTCACCAGGTCCATGTGAGTCCAAACTGAGTACCAGAGTCACCAGATCCAGGTGAGGTCCATGTTGGAAAGAGAGTCACCAGGTCAGGAGAGGTCCAGAAGGGGACCAGAGGCACCAGATTCACGTGAGGTCCAGGTGGGGACCAGAGTCACCAGATGCAGGTGAAAGCCCAGGTGGGCACAGAGTCACTAGGTCCAGATGAGGCCCAGGTGAGGACCAGAGTACCAGGTACACGTGAGGCTCCGGTGGGGATCAGAGGGCAACAGGTCCAGTGAGGCCGGCTTGGGACCATGGTCAACAAGTCTACTGAGGCCCAGATGTGGAACACAGTAAGCAGGTTACAGGTGAGTACGTGGTTTTTGACATGAGTTACCACGTCCAGGTGAGGCCCAGGTGGGGACCAGGATCACAAGATACAGGGTAGGCCCTTGAAAGTACCAGAGTCAACAGTTCGAGGTCAGCGCAGGTGGCACCATGGTCAGCAGGTCCAAGTCAGGCCAAAGTTAGGGTTCACAGTCACTAGGGTACGGTGAGACCCAGAGGTAGATCAGAATCACCTGGTCCAGGTGACGTCCACTTGTGGAACACAGTCACTGCGTCCCAATTTTGCGCAGTTGAGGACCATGGTCAACAGGGCCAGGTGAGGCCCAGATGGAGACCGGAGTCCCCAAAGCGGGTGAAGCCCAGGTGGGGACCACAGTCACCAGATCCAGGGTAGTCTCAGGTGCAGACCAGAATGACCAGGTCCACTTGAGGTGCAGGTGGCAACCACACTCACCAGGTCCCTGTGAGACCCTGGTGGGGACCAGAGTCACGAGGTACATGAGAAGCTAGAAACACTGCAGCCACCAGGTCCACGTGATGTCCATGTGGGAACGAGAATCACCAGTTACAGGGTAGGACCAGTTGTGGATCCGACTCAGCATGTCCAGGTGAGACCCAGGTGGGAACCAGTGTCACCATGTACAGGTGTGGCCCAAGTGAAGACCAGAGTTAATAGGTCTGGCTGGGTCACTGTTAGTGAACAGTGTAACCGTATCCTGATGCTACCCAGGTGGGTACCAGAGACACCAGGTCCTGGTGAGGCCCAGGTGGGACCAGAGACATGAGGTCCAGGTGAGGTCCCGATGGGAACCACAATCACCAGGTCAGGTGAGGCCATGCTTAGGATCAGAGTCACCAGTTACTGGTGAACCCAAGGTGGATCCAGAGTCACCTGGTAAAGAAGAGGCCAAATCAGGACTAGAGTTACCAGGATCAGGTCAGTCCCAGTGGGGAATACAGTAACCATGTCCCGATGATGCCCAGGTAGAACCAGAGTCACCAGGTCCAGATGAGGCACAGTTGGGGAGCATATTCACTAGGTCCCGGTGAGGCCCAGGTGAGGACCAGAGTCACCAGGTCTAGCTGAAGCCTAGTGGGGTACGAGATTCACCTGGTCTAGGTGACATCCACATGGGGACCAGAGTTACCACGTCAGGGTGAGGCCCAGAGTGGATCCAGAGTCATCATGTCCAGGAGAGGCTCAGGTGTGGTACAGAGTATCCTGTTCATAGTGGTCCACAGGGGAGGACCAGAGTCAGGAGATTGAGCTAGGCCCAGTTAGGATGAGAGTCACCAGTTCCAGGTGAGGCCAAGAAGTAGTCCACAGCAATCAGGTCCAGGTGGGGAACAAAGTCACCAGGACTGGGGGAGGCCCAGATGGGGACCACATTCACCCGGTCCAGGTGATTCCCAGGTTGTGACCAGAGTTACCAGTTCTGAGTGAGGACCATGTAAGGACCAGATTCACCAAGTCCAAGTGAGGCCCACGTGGGACCTGTGTCACCAGGTATGGGTGAGGCCCAGGTGGCAAAACCACTCACCAGGTCCAGGTGAGGTCAACCTGCAGGCCATGCAGAGGAACCATGTCCACATGAAGCCCAGGTAGGGACCAGAGTTACCAGGTCCAGGTGACGCCAACCTACAGGCCATGCAGTGGAACCATGTCCCGATGATGCCCAGGTAGGGACCAGAGTTACCAGGTCCAAATGAGGCCCAGAAGGAGCATATTCACTAGGTCCAGGTGAGGCCCAGTTGAGGACCAGAGTCAACAGACCTGGTTGAGGCCCAGAGGGGTACCAGAATCACCTGGTCCAGGTGACATCCAGACGGGGACCAGAGTCACCAGGTCAGGGTGAGGCCCAGAGAGGTTCCAGAGTCATCATGTCCAGGTGAGGCTCAGGTGTAGAACAGAGTAATCAGGTACCAGTGATGCCCAGGTGAGTTCCAGAGTCACCAAATCTGGGTGACGCGCAGATAGGATCAGAGTCACCAGTTCCAGGTGAGGCAAAAAGAGTCCACAGACAATCAGGTCCAAGTGCGGAAAACAAAGTCCACAGGACTGGGTGAGGCCCCAGATGGGGACCAGATTCACCAGGCCCAGGATTAGGCCAAGGGTGGTGACCAGATTCCCCGGGTCTGGGAGAGGACCAGGTAAGGACCAGATTCACCAGGTCCAAGAGGCCCACGTGGGGACCTGAGTCACCAGGTATTGGTGAGGCCCTGGTGGCAAACCCTACTCACCAGGTTCAGGTGAGGTCAACATGCAGGCCAGGTTCACCAGATCCAGGTGAGGCCTTAGTGGGTACCGGAGTCACCAGGTAAATGTGAGTCTACAAGAACACCACAGTCACCAGGTCCAGGTGTGGTTCATGTGGGAACGAGATCTCACCTGGTCCAGTAGAGGACCACAGTGGGGACCACAGTCACCAAGTCCAGATTGAGGCCTAGGTGGGGGGACCAGATTCATCAGGACCAGTGAGGCCAAAGTGTTGAGCAAAGTTATCATGTCCAGTTGAGACCTAGGTGGAGAAACAGAGTAACCATGTCCCATTGATGACAGTTGGGAAAGAGTAACAAGGTCCGGATGAGACCTAAGTGAGGAGTAGATTCACCAGGTCCTGTTGAGGCCCAGCTGAGGACAAGTGTCGACAGCCCCGGGTGATTCCCAGAGGGGGACCAGAGTCACCCGGTCCTGGTGATATCCAGGTGGGGACCAGAGTCAGAGGTCGTCCAGGTGAGGCCCGATGTGGAACTGAGGAAACCAGGTCCCATGATGCCCATATGAGGACCTGAGTCACCAGGTCCAGGTGACCGGGTCCCTGTGGGACACCAGTCACTTCGTCAGGTGAGGCCCAGGTGGGACCACAGTCACCAGGTCCAGGTGAGGCCCAGGTATATAAGAGAGTATCCAGGTCCAGTGATTCCCATGTAGAACCAGAGTCACCAGATCAGATGAGGCGCAGGTGGGGAGAGATGTTCACTAGGTCCCCGTGAGGCCCAGTTCAGGACCAGAGTCACCAGGTCAAGTGAGTCCTAGAGGGATACCCAGATTCCCCTATGTCTAGGTGACATCCTGATGGGGACCAGAGTCATCCATGTCAGGGTTGAGGCCCAGAGGGGATCCAGAGTCATCATGTCCAGGTGAGGCTCAGGTGTGGAACAGAGTATCCAGGTCCTAATGGTCCATAGGTGAAGACAGAGTCACCAGATCTGGGTGAGGCCCAGTTAGGATCAGACGTCACCAGTTCCAGGTGAGGGCCTAAAGAAGGAGTCCACAGCAATCAGGTCCAGGTGGGGTGACAAAGTCACCAGGACTGGATGAGGACCAGATGGGGACCAGATCTAACAAGGTTCATGTGATTCCCAGGTGGTGACCCGAGTTAGAAGTTCCGGGTGAGGACCAGGTAAGGACTAGAGTCACCAGGTCCAAGTGAGGCCCACGTGGGGACCTGTGTCTCCAGGTATGGGTGAGCCCCAGGTGGCAACCCCACTCACTACGTCCAGGTGAGGCCAACCTGGAGGCCATGCAGAGGAACCGTGTCCCGGTGATGCCCAGGTAGGGACCAGAGTTACCAGGTCCAGCTGAGGCCAACCTACAGGCCTTGCAGTGGATCCATGTCCCGATGATGCCCAGGAAGGAACCAGACTCAAGAGGTCCAAATGAGGCCCAGATGGAGCATATTCAATAGGTCCAGGTGAGGCCCAGTTGAGGACCAGAGTCACCAGAACTGGTTGAGGCTGAGAGGGGTACCAGAATCACCTGGTCCAGGTGACATCCAGATGGAGACCAGAGTCACCAGGTCAGGGTTAGGCCCAGAGTGGTTCGAGAGTCCAGAGCCTCATGTCCAGGTGAGGCTCAGGTGTGGAACAGAGTCACCAGGTACCAATGATGCCCAGGTGAGGACCAGAGTCACCAGGTCTGGGTGACAAGCAGATAGGATCAGAGTCACCAGGTCCAGGTGAGGCCATGAAAGAGTCCACAGCAATCAGGTCAAGGTGGGGAACAAAGTCACCAGGACTGAGTGAGGCCCAGATGGGGACCGGAATCACCAGGTCCAGGTGAGGCCCACGTGGTGACCAGAGTCCCCGGGTCTGGGAGAGGACAAGGTAAGGACCAGATTCACCAGGTCCAAGAGGCACAGGTGGAGACGTGAGTCACCAAGTATGGGTGAGACCCAAGTGGCATCCCCACTAACCAGGTCCATGTGAGGCCACCATGCAGGCCAGAGTCACCCGATCCAGTGAGGCCCTAGTGGGGACCGGAGTCACCAGGTAAATGTGAGTCTACAGGAAAACCACAGTCACCAGGTCCACGTGTGGTTCCTGTGGGAACGAGAGTCACCAAGTCCAGGTGAGACCCTGGTCGGGACCACAGTCACAAGGTCCAGATTGAGGCTTAGGTGGGGGGACCAGAGTCATCAGGACCAGTTGAGGCCAAAGTGTGGAGCAAAGTTATCATGTCGAGGGTAGGCCCATGTGGGGAACAGAGTAACCATGTCCCATTGATTCCAGGTGGGAAAAGAGTCACAAGGTCCAGACGCGGCCTAAGTGAGGAGTAGATTCTCCAGGTCCTGTTGAGGCCCAGTTGAGGACCAGTGTCCCCAGCTGCGGGTGCGTCCTTGAGGGGGACTAGAGTCACCCGGTCCTGGTGATATCCAGGTGGGGAGCAGAGTCACCACGTCAGGGTGAGGCCAAGAGCAGGAGGAGAATCACTAGGTCCAGGTGAGGCCCCGATGTGGAACTGAGAAACCAACTCCCAAGATGCCCATATGAGGACATGAGTCACCAGGTCCAGGTGATGTCCGGGTGTGAACCAGTCACCTCGTCCAGGTGAGGCCCAGGTGGGACCACAGTCACCAGGTCCAGGTGAGGTCTAGGTATATAAGAGAGTATCCAGGTCCCAGTGATGCCCAGGTAAAGACCAGAGTCAACAGGTCCAGGAGAGGCACAAATATGGATCAGAGTCATTGTGTTCCAGGTGAGGCCAGATGGAGACCACAGGAACCAGGTCCTGGAGAGCCAATGTGGGAACCAGAGCCAGCAGATCCAGGTGAGGTCCAGGTGGGATCACAGTCACAAGGTCCAGGTGAGGCGCAGGTGGCAACAGGATTCACCAAGTCCAGGTGAGGCCCAGGTGCCGAACAGTCACCAGATCCAGGTGCGGACCAGCTAAAGACCAAATTTAACAGGCCCAATGAAGCCAAGGGGTGACCAGAGTCACCAGGTAAGGGTGAGGCCAGAGGGGGAACCGGAATAACCAGTTTAGTTTGAGGCCCAGAATGGGTCCAGAGGTCTCTGGTCAAAGTGAGGCCCAGGTGTGGAATAGAGTATCCGGGTCCCAATCATGCCCGGGTGAGGACCAGAGTCACTAGGTCCATGCAGGCCCAGATGGCGAACAGAATCACTAGGTACTGGTGAGGCACAGAATAATACAACAGTCAGTAGTGTCAGGTGAGCCCCTTGTGGGAACCAGAGCCACTCTATCCAGCTGAGTCCCAAGTCCATGTGAGGCCCACGTGAGGACCAGATTCATCAAGTCGAATTGAGGCATAGCTGGGGACAAGAATCACCAGATCTGGGTGCGGCCTAAGTGGGGCAAGATTCAGCAGTTCTGAGGTACGTCAAAGTGGGGACAAGAGACACCAGGTACGGGTGATGCCAAACTGAGGAGCAGAGTCACCAGACCCAGGTGAGGTCCATGTTGGAAAAAGAGTCACCAGGTCCAGGTGACGCCCAGGTGGGGACCAGGATCACCAGGTACAGGGGAGGCCTTTGAAAGAACCAGAGTCAACAGTTCGAGGTCAGGTGCAGGTGGCAACCAGGGACAGAAGGTGCAAGTCGGGCCAAAGTGGGGTTCACAGTCACTAGGGCACGGTGAGACCCAGAGGGGGACCAGAGTCACCTGGTCCAGGTGAGGTCCAGTTGTGGAACACAGTCACCGGGTCGCAAATTTGCCCAGTTGAGGATCATGGTCAACAGAGCCAGGAGTGCCCATATGGGGCCCAGAGTCCCCAAATCCAGGTGAAGCCCAGGTGGGGACCACAGTCACCAGATCCAGGGTAGTCTCGGTTGCAGACCAGAATCACCAGGTCCAGGTGATGTGCAGGTGGCAACCACACTCACCAGGTCCCGGTGAGGCCCTGGTGGGGACCCGAGCCACGGGGTATGGGAAGCTAGAAACACTGCAGCCACCAGGTCCACATGATGTCCATGTGGGAACGCGAATCACCAGTTACAGGTGAGGACCAGGTGGGGATCCGACCACCATGCCCAGGTGAGACCTAGGTGAAGACCAGAGTTAATAGGTCCGGCTGGGTCACTGATAGTGAACAGTGTAACCATATCCTGATGCTACCCAGGTGGGTAACAGAGACACCATATCCTGGTGAGGCCCAGGTGGGCCCAGACACATGAGGTCCAGATGAGGTCCCTATGGGAACCACAGTCACCACGTCAGGTGAGGCCATGCTTAGGATCAGAGTCACCAGTTACAGGTGAGGCCCTGGTGGAGCCAGAGTCACCTGGTACAGAAGAGGCCAAAGTCAAGACCAGAGTTACCACGATCAGGTCAGTCCCAGTGGGGAATAGAGTAACCATTTCAGGATGATGCCCAAGAAGAACCAGAGTCACCAGGTCCAGATGAGGCGCAGGTGGGGAGCATACTCACTAGGTCCCTGTGAGGCCAAGTTGAGGACGAGAGTCACCAGGTCTAGTTGAGTCCTAGAGGGGTACCAGATTCACCTGGTCTAGGTGACATCCAAATGGAGACCAGAGTCACCATTTCAGGGTGAGGCCCAGAGTGGTTCCAGAGTCATCAAGTCCAGGTGAGGCTCAGGTGTGGAACAGAGTATCCAGGTCTTAATGATCCACAGTTGAGGACCAGAGTCACCAGATCTGGGTGAGGCCCAGTTAGGAACAGAGTCACCAGTTCCAGGTGAGGCCAAGAAAGTGTCCACAGCAATCAGGTCCAGGTGGGGAACAAAGTCACCAGGACTGGGTGAGGCCCAGATAGGGAACAGATTCACAAAGTCCAGGTGATTCCCAGGTGATGACCAGAGTTACCAGTTCCGGTCAAGGTGTGGAACAAAGTCATCAAGAATGGGTGAGGCCCAGATTGGGACCAGATTCACCAGATCCAGGTGAGGCCCAGGTGGTGACCAGAGTCATCGGGTCTGGGAGAGGACCAGGTAAGGACCAGATTCACCAGGTCCAAGAGGCTCACATGGGGACCTGAGTCACCAGGTATGGGTGAGGCCCTAGGGGCAACCCACTCACCAGGTCCAGGTGAGGCCAACCTGTAGGCCAGAGTCACCAGATCCAGGTGAGGCCCTAGTGGGGACCGGAGTCACCAGGTAAATGTGAGTCTACAAGAACACCACAGTCACCAGGTCCAGGTGTGGTTCATGTGGGAAGGAGATTCACCAGGTCCAGGTGAGACCCAGGTGGGGACCATAGTCCCCAGGTCCAGATTGAGGACTAGGTAGGGGGACCAGAGTCATCAGGACTTGTTGATGCCAAAGTGTGGAGCAAAGTAATCATGTCCAGGTGAGACCCAGGTGGGAAACAGAGTAACCATGTCCCATTGATGCCAGGTGGGAAAAGAGTCACAAGGTCCAGACGAGGCCTAAGTGAGGAGTAGATTCACCAGGTCCTGTTGAGGCCCAGCTGAGGACAAGTGTCGACAGCCCCGGGTGATTCCCAGAGGGGGACCCGAGTCTCCCGGTCCTGGTGATATCCAGGTGGGGACCAGAGTCAGAGTCGTCCAGGTGAGGCCCCGATGTGGAACTGAGAAACCAGGTCCCATGATGCCCATATGAGGACCTGAGTCACCAGGTCCAGGTGAGGTCCCTGTGGGAACCAGTCACCTCGTCCAGGTGAGGCCCAGGTGGGACCACAGTCACCAGGTCCTGGTGAGGCCCAGGTATATAAGAGAGTATCCAGGTCCCAGTGATTCCCATGTAGAACGAGAGTCACCAGATCCAGATGAGGCGCAGGTGGTGAGCATGTTCACTAGGTCCCCGTGAGGCCCAGTTCAGGACCAGAGTCACCAGGTCAAGTTGAGTCCTAGAGGGATACCAGATTCACCTAGTCTAGGTGACATCCTGATGGGGACCAGAGTCATCATGTCAGGGTGAGGCCCAGAAGGGATCCAGAGTCATCATGTCCAGGTGAGGCTCAGGTGTGGAACAGAGTATCCAGGTCCTAATGGTCCATAGGTGAGGACCAGAGTCACCAGATCTGGGTGAGGCCCAGTAAGGATCATAGTCACCAGTTCCAGGTGAGGCCAAGAAGGAGTCCACAGCAATCAGGTCCAGGTGGGGTGACAAAGTCACCAGGACTGGATGAGGAACAGATGGGGACCAGATTAACCAGGTTCATATGATTCCCAGGTGGTGACCCGAGTTAGGAGTTCCGGGTGAGGACCAGGTAAGGACCAGATTCACCACGTCCAAGTGAGGCCCACGTGGGGACCTGTGTCACCAGGTATGGGTGAGCCCCAGAGGCAACCCCACTCACTAGGGCCAGGTGAGGCCAACCTGGAGGCCATGCAGAGGAACCGTGTCCCGATGATGCCCAGGTAGGGACCAGAGTTACCAGGTCCAGCTGAGGCCAACCTACAGACCATGCAGTGGATCCATGTCCCGATGATGCCCAGGTAGGGACCAGAGTGACCAGGTCCAAATGAGGCCCAGATGGAGCATATACAATAGGTCCAGGTGAGGCCCAGTTGAGGACCAGAGTCACCAGAACTGGTTGAGGCCGAGAGGGGTACCAGAATCACCTGGTCCAGGTGACATCCAGATGGAGACCAGAGTCACCAGGTCAGGGTTAGGCCCAGAGTGGTTCGAGAGTCCAGAGCCTCATGTCCAGATGAGGCTCAGGTGTGGAACAGAGTCACCAGATACCAATGATGCCCAGGTGAGGACCAGAGTCACCAGGTCTGGGTGACAAGCAGATAGGATCAGAGTCACCAGGTCCAGGTGAGGCCATGAAAGAGTCCACAGCAATCAGGTCAAGGTGGGGAACAAAGTCACCAGGACTGAGTGAGGCCCAGATGGGGACCGGAATCACCAGGTCCAGGTGAGGCCCACGTGGTGACCAGAGTCCCCGGGTCTGGGAGAGGACAAGGTAAGGACCAGATTCACCAGGTCCAAGAGGCACAGGTGGAGACGTGAGTCACCAAGTATGGGTGAGACCCAAATGGCATCCCCACTAACCAGGTCCATGTGAGGCCAACCTGCAGGCCAAGTCACCCGATTCACGTGAGGCCCTAGTGGGGACTGGAGTCACCAGTTAAAAGTGATTCTACAAGAACAACCCAGTCACCAGGACCTGGTGTGGTTCATGTGGGAACGAGAGTCACCAGGTCCAGGTGAGACCCAGGTGGGGACCACAGTCACCAGGTCCAGATTGAGGCCTAGGTCGGGGTACCAGAATCATCAGGACCAGTTGAGGCCAAAGTGTGGAGCAAAGTTATCATGTCCATGTGAGGCCCAGGTGGGAAGAGTAACCATGTCCCATTGATGCCAGGTGGGAAAAGATTCACAAGGTCCAGACGAGGCCTTAGTGAGGACAGATGCACCAGGTCCTGTTGAGGCCCAGTTGAGGAGCAGTGTCCCCAGCTCCGGGTGACTCCCAGAGGGTGACCAGTGTCACGCGGTTCTGGTGACATCCAGGTGGGGAGCAGAGTCACCATATCAGGGTGAGGCACATAGGGGGACGTGAATCACTAGGTACAGATGAGAATCCGATGTGGAACTGAGAACCCTGGTCCCATGATGCCCATATGAGGACCTGAGTCACCAGGTCCAGGTGAGGTCCCTGTGGGAACCAGTCACTTCGTCCAGGAGAGGCCCAGGTGGGACCACAGTCACCAGGTCCAGGTGAGGCCCAGGTATATAGAGAGTATCCAGGTCCCAATGATGACCAGGTAAGGACCAGAGTCAACAGGTCCAGGAGAGGACCATATATGGATCAGAGTCATTGTGTTCCAGGTGAGGCCAGATGGAGACCACAGGAACAAGGTCCAGGAGAGCCCCATATGGGAACCAGAGCCACCAGATCCAGGTGAGGTCCAGTTGGGACCACAGTCAGAAGGTCCAGGTGAGGCGCAGGTGGCAACAGGATTCACCAAGTCCAGGTGAGGCCCAGGTGGCCACCAGTCACCAGATCCAGATGCGGAGCAGCTAAGGACCAGATTCACCAGGCCCAAGTGAAGCCCAAGGGGTGACCAGAGTCACCAGGTAAGGGTGAGGTCCAGAGGGGAACCAGAGTAACCAGTTCAGTTTGAGGCCCAAAATAGGACCAGAGGTCCCTGGTCAAAGTGAGGCCCAGATGTGGAATAGAGTATCCAGGTCCCAATGATTCCTGGGTGAGGACCAGAGTACTAGGGCCATGGAGGCCCAGATGGGGAACAGAATCACTAGGTCCTGGTGAGGCATAGAATAAGACCACAATCACCAGTATCAGGTGAGCCCCTTGTGGGAACCAGAGCCACTCTATCCAGCTGAGTCCTAGGTCCATGTGAGCCCCACGTCAGGACCAGATTCATCAGGTTGAATTGAGGCATAGCTGGGGACAAGAGTCACCAGGTCTCTGTGCGGCCTAGGTGGGGCAAGATTCAGCAGTTCTGAGTTAGGTCAAAGTGGGGACGAGAGACACCAGTCCAAGTGAGGCCAAACTGAGGACCAGAGTCACCAGATCCAGGTGAGGTCCATGTTGGAAAGAGAGTCACCAGGTCCAGTAGAGTTCCAGGTGGGGACCAGAGTCACCAGATCCAGGTGAAGTCCAGGTGGGGAGCAGAGTCACCAGATCCAGGTGAAGCCCAGATGAGGACCAGAGTCACTAGGTCCTGATTAGACCCAGGTGAGGATCAGAGTTACCAGATACACGTGAGCCCCCGGCGGGGATCAGAGCCAAAAGGTCCACGTGAGGCCGGCTTGGGGACCATGGTCAATAGGTCTACCTGAGGCCCAGGTGTGGAACACAGTAATCATGTCCAGGTGAGTCCCCGGTGGTGACAAGAGTCACCACGTCCAGTTGAGGCCCAATTGGGGACCAGGATCACCAGGTACAGGGGAGGCCCTTCAGAGAACCAGAGTCAAGAGTTCGCGGTCAGGCGCAGGTGGCAACCAGGGTCAACAGGTCCAAGTCAGGCCAAAGTTGGGTTCACTGTCACTAGGGCACAGTGAGACCCAGAGGGGGACCAGAGTCACCTTGTCCAGGTGAGGTCCAGCTGTGGAACACAGTCACCGAGTCCCAATTTTGCCCAGTTGAGGACCATGGTCAACAGGGCCAGGTGAGGCCCAGATGGGGACCGGAGTCCCCAAATTCAGGTGAAGCCCTGGTGGGGACCACAGTCACCAGATCCAGGGTAGTCTCAGGTGGACACCAGAATCACCAGGTCCTGGTGAGTTGCAGGTGGCAACCACACTCACCAAGTCTCGGTGAGGCCCTTGTGGGGACCAGAGTCACGAGATACATGAGAAGCTAGAAAAACTGCAGCCACCAAGTCCACATGATGTCCATGTGGGAACGAGAATTACAAGTTACAGGTGAGGACCATTTGGGGATCTGAGTCACCATGTCTAGGTGAGACCCTGGTGGGAACCAGTGTCACCATGTCCAAGTGTGGACCAGGTGAAAACGAGAGTTAATAGGTCCGGCCGGGTCACTGTTAGTGAACAGTGTAACCATATCCTGATGCTACTCAGGTGTGTACCAGATACAAGGTCCTGGTGAGTCCCAGTTGGGACCAGAGACATGAGGACCAGGTGAGGTACCGATGGAAACCACAGTCACCAGGTCAGGTGAGGCCATGCTTAGGATCAGAGTCACAAGTTACAGGTGAGGCCCAGGTGGAGCCAGAGTCACCTGGTACAGAAGAGGCCAAAGTCAAGACCAGAGTCACCACGATCAGGTCAGTCCCAGTGGGGAATAGAGTAACCATTTCAGGATGATGCCCAGGAAGAACCAGAGTCACCAGGTCCAGATTGGCGCAGGTGGGGAGCATATTCACTAGGTCCGTGTGAGGCCAATTTAGGACGAGAGTCACCAGGTCTAGTTGCGTCCTAGAGGGGTACCAGATTCACCTGGTCTAGGTGACATCCAAATAGAGACCAGAGTCACCATTTCAGGGTGAGGCCCAGAGAGGTTCCAGAGTCATCAAGTCCAGGTGAGGCTCAGGTGTGGAACAGAGTATCCAGGTCTTAATGATCCACAGTTGAGGACCAGAGTCACCAGATCTGGGTGAGGCCCAGTTAGGAACAGAGTCACCAGTTCCAGGTGAGGCCAAGAAAGTGTCCACAGCAATCAGGTCCAGGTTGGGAACAAAGTCACCAGGACTGCGTTAGGCCCAGATTGGGAACAGATTCACAAGGTCCAGGTGATTCCCAGGTGATGACCAGAGTTACCAGTTCCGGATGAGGACCAGGTAAGGACCAGATTCACCAGGTCCATGTGAGGCCCACGTGGGGACCTGTGTCACCAGGTATGGGTGAGGCCCAGGTAGCAAACCCACTCACCAGGTCAAGGTGAGTCCAACCTGCATGCAATGCAGTGGAATCGTGTACCGAAGTTGCCCGTGTAAGGAACAGAGTTACCAGGTCCAGGTGAGGCCAACCTGCAGGCCATGCAGTGGAACCATGTCCCGATGATGCCCAGGTAGGGACCAGAGTAACCAGTTCCAAATGAGGCCCAGATGGAGCATATTCACTAGGCCCATGTGAGGCCCAGTTGAGGACCAGAGTCACCAGATCTGGTTGAGGCCTAGAGGGGTACCAGAATCACCTGATCCAGGTGACATCCAGATGGGGACCAGAGTCCCTGATAGTGAACAGTGTCACCATAACCTGATGCTACATAGATGGTTACCAGAGACACCAGGTCCTGGTGAGGCCCAAGAGGGACCCGAGACATGAGGTCCAGGTGAGGTCCCGATGGGAACCGCAGTCAGCAGGTCAGGTGAAACCATGCTTAGGATCAGAGTCACCAGTTACAGGTGAGGCACAGATTGAGCCAGAGTCACCTGGTACAGAAGAGGCCAAAGTCAGGACAAGAGTTACCAGGATCAGGTCAGTCCCAGTGGGGAATAGAGTAACCATGTCCCGATGATGCCCAGGAAGAACCAGAGTCACCAGGTCCAGATGAGGCGCAGGTGGGGAGCATATTCACTAGGTCCCGGTGAGGCCAAGTTGAGGACAAGAGTCACCAGTTCTAGTTGAGGCGTAGAGGGGTCCAGATTCACCTGGTCTAGGTGACATCCAGATGGGGACCAGAGTCATCATGTCAGCCTCACCTGGACTTGCTGACTCTGGGCCAGGTCCTGGTGAGGCCCAGGTGGGACCAGAGACATGAGGTCCAGGTGAGGTCCCGATGGGAACCACAGTCACCAGGTCAGGGGAGGCCATGCTTAGGATCAGAGGCACCAGTTACAGGTGAGGCCCAGGTGGATCCAGAGTCACCTGGTACAGAAGAGGCCAAAGGCAGGACCAGAGTTACCAGGATCAGTTCAGTCCCAGTGGGGAATAGAGTAACCATGTCCCGATGATGCCCAGGTAAGAAACAGAGTCACCAGGACCAGATGACGCGCAGGTGGGGAGCATGTTCACTAGGTCCCGGTGAGGCCCAGTTGAGGACCAGAGTCACCAGGTCAAGTTGAGGCCTAGAGGGGTACTAGATTCACCTGGTCTAGGTGACATCCAGATGGGGAACAGAGTCACCATGTCAGGCTGAGGCCCAGAGGGGATCCAGAGTCATCATGTCCAGGTGAGGCACAGGTGTGGAGCAGAGTATCCAGGTCATAATGGTCCACAGGTGAGGACCAGAGTCACCAGATCTGGGTGAGGCCCAGTTAGGTTCAGAGTCACCAATACCAGGTGAGGCCAAGAAGGAGTCCACAGCAATCAGGTCTAGGTGGGGAACAAAGTCACCAGGACTGGATGAGGCCCAGATGGGGACCAGATTCACCAGGTCCAGATGATTCCCAGGTGGTGACCAGAGTTACAAGTTCCGGGTGAGGACAAGGTAAAGACCAGATTCACCAGGTCCAAGTGAGGCCCACGTGGGGACCTGTGTCACCAGGCATGGGTGAGGCCCAGGTGACAACCCCACTAACCAGGTCCAAGTGAGGCCAACCTGCAGGCCATGCAGAGGAACCATGTCCCAATGATGCCCAGGTAGGGACCAGAGTTACCAGGTCCAGGTGAGGCCAACCTGCAGGTCATGCAGGGGAACCATGTCCCGATGATGCCCAGGTAGGGACCAGAGTTACCAGGTCCAGGTGAGGCCAATCTGCAGGCCATGCAGGGGAACCATGTCCCGAAGATGCCCAGGTAGGGACCAGAGTCACCAGGTCCAAATGAGGCCAACCTGCAGGCCATGCAGGGGAACCATGTCCCGATGATGCCCAGGGAGGGCCCAGAGTCATGAGGTCGTGGTGAGTCTAACCTGCATGCCATGCAGTGGAACCATATCCCTATGATGCCCAGGTAGAGACCAGAATTACCAGGTCCAGGTGAGGCCAACCTGCAGTTCATGCAGTGGAACCATGTTCCGATGATGCCCAGGTGAGGAACAGAGTCACCAGGTTTGGGGGACGCGCAGAAAAGATCAGAGTCACCATTTTCAGGTGAGGCCAAAAAGAGTCCACAGCAATCAGGTCCAGGTGGGGAACAAAGTCACCAGGACTGGGTGAGTCCCAGATGATGACCGGATTCACCAGGTCCAGGTGAGGCCCAGTTGTGGACCAGAGTCCCCGGGTCTTGGAGAGGACCAGGTAAGGATCAGATTCACCAGGTCCAAGAGGCCCAGGTGGGTAAGTAACACCAGGTATGGTTGAGGCCCAGGTAGCAACCCCACTCACCAGGTCCAGGTGAGGCCAACCTGCAAGCCAGAGTCACCAGAACCAGGTGAGGCCCTAGTGGTACCGGAGTCACCAGGTAAATGTGAGTCTACAAGAACACCACAGTCACCTGGTCCAGGTGTGTTTCATGTGGGAACGAGTGTCACCAGGTACAGGTAAGGCCCTGGTGGGGACTACAGTCACCAGGTCCAGATTGAGGCCTAGGTGGGGGGACCAGAGTCATCAGGACGAGTTGAGGCCAAAGTGTGGAGCAAAGTTATCATGTCCAAGCGAGGCCCAGGTGGGGAACAGAGTAACCATGTCCCATTGATGACAGGTGGGAAAAGAGTCACAATGTCCAGACGAGGCCTAAGTGAGGAGTAGATACACCAGGTCCTGTTGAGGCCCAGTTGAGGACCAGTGTCCCCAGCTCCGGGTGAGTCCCAGAGGTGGAACAGAGTCACCCGGTTCTGGTGATATCCAGGTGGGAACCCGAGTCACCACGTCAGGGTGAGGCCCAGAGGGGGACGAGAATCACTAGGTCCAGGTGAGGCCCCGATGTGGAACTGAGAAACCAGGTCCCATGATGCCCATATGAGGACCTGAGTCACCAGGTCCAGGTGAGTTTCCTTGGAAGCCAGTCACCTCGTCCAGGTGAGGCCTAGGTGGGACCACAGTCACCAGATCCAAGAGAGGCCTAGGTATATAAGAGAGTATCCAGGTCCCAATGATGCCCAGGTAAGGACCAGAGTCAACAGGTCCAGGAGAGGTCAAAATATGTATCAGAGTCATTGTGTTCCAGGTGAGGCCATATGGAGACCACAGGAACCTGGTCCAGGAGAGACCCATATGGGAACCAGAGCCACCAGAGCCAGGTGAGGTCTAGGTGGGACCACAGTCACATGGTCCAGGTGAGGCGCAGGTGGCAACAGGATTCACCAAGTCCAGGTGAGGCCCAGCTGGCGACCAGTCACCAGATCCAGGTGAGGACCAGCTAAGGACCAGATTCACCAGGCCCAAGTGCAGCCCAGGGGGTGACCAGAGTCACCAGGTAAGGGTGAGGCCTAGAGGGGGAACCAGAGTAACCAGTTTAGTTGAGGCCCAGAATGGGACCAGAGGTCCCTGGTCAAAGTGAGGCCCAGGTGTGGAATAGAGTATCCAGGTCCCAATGATGCCTGGGTGAGGACCAGAGTCATTAGGGCCAGGCAGGCCCAGATGGGGAACAGAATCACTAGGTCCTGGTGAAGCATATAATAAGACCACAGTCAGCAGTAACAGGTGAGCCCCTTGTGGGAACCAGAGCCACTATATCCAGCTGAGTCCCAGGTCCATGTGAGGCCCACGTGAGGACCAGATTCATCTGGTCGAATTGAGGCATAGCTGGGGACAAGAGTCACCAGGTCTGGGTGCGGCCTAGGTGGGGCAAGATTCAGCAGTTCTGAGTTATGTCAAAGTGGGGACGAGAGACACCAGGTCCATGTGAGGCCAAACTGAGGACCAGAATCACCAGATCCACATGAGTTCCATGTTGGAAAGAGAGTCACCAGGTCCAGGAGAGGTCCAGGTGGGGACCAGAGTCACCAGATCCAGGTAAATTTCAGGTGGGGACCAGAGTCACCAGATCCAGGTGAAGTCCAGGTGGGGACCAGAGTCTCTAGTTGCAGATGAGGCCCAGGTGAGGACCAGAGTTACCAGGTACACGTGAGGCCCCGGTGGGGATCAGAGGCAACAGATCCATGTTAGGCGGTCTTGGGGACCATGGTCAAGAAGTGTACTTGAGACCCAAGTGTGGAACACAGTAAGCAGGTCCAGGTGAGTCCCCGGTGGTGACAAGAGTCACCACGTCCAGATGAGGCCCAGGTGGGCAGCAGGATCACCAGGTACAGGGGAGGCCCTTGAAAGAACCAGAGTCAACAGTTCGAGGTCAGGCGCAGGTGGCAACCAGGGTCATCAGGTCGAAGCCAAGCCAAAGTGGGGTTCACAGTCAATAGGGCACGGTGAGACCCAGAGGGGGACCAGTGTAACATGGTCCAGGTGAGGTCCAGTTGTGGAACACAGTCACCGTGTCCCAATTTTGCCCAGTTGAGGACCATGGTCAACAGGGCCAGGTGAGCCACAGATGGGGACTGGAGTCCCCAAATCCAGGTGAAGCCCAGGAGGGAACCACAGTCACCAGATGCAGGGTAGTCTCAGGTGCAGACCAGAATCACCAGGTCCAGGTGAGGTGCAGGTGGCAACCACACTCACCAGGTCCCGGTGAGGCCCTGGTGGGGACCAGAGTCACGAGGTACATGAGAAGCTAGAAACACTGCAGCCACCAGGTGAACATGATGTCCATGCTGGAATGAGAATCACCAGGTACAGGTGAGGACCAGGTGGGGATCCGACTCACCATGTCCAGGTGAGACCCAGGTGGGAACCAGTGTCACCATGTCCAGGTGTGGACAAGGTGAAGACCAGAGTTAATAGGTCTGGCTGTGTCACTATTAGTGAACAGTGTAAACATATCCTGATGCTACCCAGGTGGGTACCAGAGACACCAGCTCCTGTTGTGGCCCAGGTGGGACCAGAGACACGAGGTCCAGGTGAGTTCCTGATGGGAACCACAGTCACCAGGTCAGGTGAGGCCATGCTTAGGATCAGAGTCACCAGTTACAGGTGAGGCCCAGGTGGAGCCAGAGTCACCTGGTACAGAAGAGGCCAAAGTCAGGACCAGAGTTACCAGGATCATGTCAGTCCCAGTGTGGAATAGAGTAACCATGTCCCGATGATGCCCAGGTAGAACCAGAGTTAGCATGTCCAGATGAGGTGCAGGTGGGGAGCATATTCACTAGGTCCCGGTTAGGCCAAGTTGAGGACCAGAGTCACCAGGTCTAGTTGAGGCTTGGAGGGGTACCATATTCACCTGGTCTAGGTGACATCCAGATGGGGACCAGAGTCACCATGTCAGGGTGAGGCCCAGAGGGGATCCAGAGTCATCATGTCCAGGTGAGGCTCACGTGTAGAACAGAGTATCCAGGTCATAATGGTCCACAGGTGAGGACCAGAGTCACCAGATCTGGGTGAGGCCCAGTTAGGATCAGAGTCACTAGTTCCAGGTGAGGGCCATAAGGAGTACACAGCAATCAGGTCCAGGTGGGAACAAAGTCACCTGGAATGGATGAGGCCCAATGGGGACCAGAATCACAATGTCCAGGTGATCCCCAGGTGATGACCAGAGTTACCAGTTCCGGGTGAGGACAAGGGAAGGACCAGATTCACCACGTCCACGTGAGGCCCACGTTGGGACCTGTGTCACCAGGCATGGGTGAGTCTCAGCTGACAACCCCACTCACTAGGTCCAAGTGAGGCCAACCTGCAGGCCATGCCGAGGAACCATGTCCTGATGATGCCCAGGTGGGGTCTAGAGTTATCAGGTCCAGGTAAGGCACACCTGCAGGCCATGCAATGGAACCATGTCCCGGTAATGCCGAGGTAGGGATCAGAATCATCATGTCCAAATGAGGCCCAGATGGAGCATATTCACTAGGTCTAGGTGAGGCCCAGTTGAGGACCAGTGTCACCAGATCTGGTTGAGCCCTATAAGGGTACCAGAATCACCTGGTTCAGGTGACATCGAGATGGGGACCAGAGTCACCAGGTCAGGGTGAGGACCAGAGAGGTTCCAGAGTCATCATGTCCTTGTGAGGCTCAGGTGTGGAACAGAGGCACCAGATACCAATGATGCCCAGTTGAGGACCAGATTCACCAGGTCTGGGTGACGCGCAGATAGGATCAGAGTCACCAGTTCCAGGTGAGGCCAAGAAGGCGTCCACAGCAATCAGGTCCATGTGGGGAACAAAGTCACCAGGACTGGATGAGGCCCAGATGGGGACCAGATTCACCAGGCCCAGGTGATTCCCAGGTGGTGACCAGAGTTACCAGTTCCGGGGAAGGACCAGGTAAGGACCAGATTCACCAGGTCCAATTGAGGCCCACTTGGGGACCTGTGTCACTATGTATGGGTGAGGCTCAATTGGCAACCCCACTCACTAGGTTCAGGTGAGGCCAACCTGCAGGTGATGGAGAGGAACCGTGTCCCGATGATGCCCAGGTAGGGACCAGAGTTACCAGGTCCAGGTGAGGCCAACCTGCAGGCCATGCAGTGGAACCATGTCCCGATGATGCTCAGGTAGGGACCAGAGTTACCAGGTCCAGGTGAGTCCAACCTGCAGGCCATACAGTGGAACCATATCCCTATGATGCCCAGGTAGGGACCAGAGTCACCAGGTCCAAATGAGGCCCACATGGAGCATATTCACTAGGTCCAGGTGAGGCTAAGTTGAGGACCAGAGTCACCAGATCTGGTTGAGGCCTAGAGGGATACGAGAATCCGCTGGTCCAGGTGACATCCTGATGGGGACCACAGTCACCAGGGAAGGGTGAGGCCCAGAGAGGTTCCAGAGTCATCATGTCCAGGTGAGGCTCAGGTGTAGAACAGAGTCACCAGGTACCAATGATGCCTAGGTGAGGACCAGAGTCACAAGGTCTGGATGACGCGCAGATATGATCAGAGTCACCAGTTCCAGGTGAGGCCAAGAAAGAGTCCACATCAATCAGGCCCAAGTGGGGAACAAAGTCACCAGGACTGCGTGAGGCCCAGAGGGGACCAGATTCACCAGGTCCAGGTGAGGCCCAAATGGTGACCAGAGTTCCCGGGTCTGGGAGAGGACCAGGTAACAACAAGATTCGACCAGTCACCAGATCCATGTGCGGAGCAGCTAAGGACCAGATTCACTAGGCCCAAGTGAAACCCAAGGGGTGACCAGATATACCAGGTAAGGGTGAGGCCCAGAAGGGGAACCAGAGTAACCAGTTTAGTTTGAGGCCCAGAATGGGACCAGAGGTCCGGGGTCAAAGTGAGGCCCAGGTGTGGAATAGAGTATCCAGGTCCGAATGATGCCTGGGTGAGGACCAGCGTCACTAGGGCCATGCAGGCCCAGATGGGGAACAGAATCACTAGGTCCTGTTGAGGCATAGAATAAGACCACAGTCACGAGTATCAGGTGAGCCCCTTGTGGGAACCAGAGCTACTCTACCCAGCTGATTCCCAGGTCCATGTGAAGCCCACGTGAGGACGAGATTCATCAGGTCGAATTGAGGCTTAGCTGGGGACAAGAGTCACCAGGACTGGGTGTGGCCTAGGTGGGGCAAGATTCAGCAGTTCTGAGTTAGGTCAAAGTGGGGACGAGAGACACTAGGTCCAGGTGAGGCCAAACTGAGTACCAGAGTCACCAGATCTAGGTGAGGTCCATGTTGGAAAGAGAGTCACCAGGTCCAGGAGCAGTCCAGGTGGGGACCAGAGTCACTAGATCCGGGTGAAGTCCAGGTGGGGACCAGATTCACCAAATCGAGATGAAGCCCAGGTAGGGACCAGAGTCACTAGGTGCAGATGAGGCCCAGGTGAGGACCAGAGTTACCAGGTACACGTGAGGCCCCGGTGGGGATCAGAGGCAACAGGTCCATGTGAGGCCGGCTTGGGTACCATGGTCAACAGGTCTACTTGAGACCCAGTTGTGGAACACAGTAAGCAGGTCCAAGTGAGTCCCCCGTGGTGACAAGAGTCACGAGGTCCAGGTGAAGCCCAGGTGGACACCAGGATAAACAGGTACAGGGGAGGCCCTTGAAAGAACCAGAGTCAAGAGTTCGAGGGCAGGCGCAGGTGGCAACCAGGGTCAGCAGGTCCAAGTCAAGCCAAAGGAGACTTCACAGTCACTAGGACACGGTGAGACCCAGAGGGGGACCAGAGTCCCCTGGTCCAGGTGAGGTCCAGTTGTGGAACACAGTCACCAGGTCCCAATTTTGCCCAGCTTAGGACCATGGTCAACAGGGCCAGGTGAGGCCCAGATGGGGACCGGAGTCCCGAAATCCAGGTGAAGCCCAGGTTGGACCACAGTCACCCGATGCAGGGTAGTCTCAGGTGCAGACCAGAATCACCAGGTCCAGGTGTGATGCAGGTGGCAACCAAACTCACCAAGTCCCGGTGAGGCACTGGTGGGGACCAAAGTCACGAGGTACATGAGAAGCTAGAAACACTGCAGCCACCAGTTCCACATCATGTCCATGTGGGAATGAGAATCACCAGTTACAGGTGAGGACCAGGTGGGAATCCGACTCACCATGTCCAGGTGAGACCCAGGTGGAAACCAGTGTCACCATGTCCAGGTGTGGCCCAGGTGAAGACCAGAGTTAATAGGTCCGGCTCGGTCACTGTTAGTGAAGAGTGTAACCATATCCTGATGCTACTCAGGTGGGTACCAGAGACACCAGGTCCTGGTGAGGCCCAGGTGGGACAAGAGACATGAGGTCCAGGTGAGGTCCCGATGGGAACCACAGTCACCAGGTCAGGTGAGACCATTCTTAGGATCAGAGTCACCAGTTACAGGTGAGTCCCAGGTGGAGCCAGAGTCAACTGGTACAGAAGAGGCCAAAGTCAGGACCAGAGTCACCACGATCAGGTCAGTCCCAGTGGGGAATAGAGTAACCATGTCCCGATGATGCCGAGGTAGAATCAGAATCACCAGGTCCATATGAGGCGTAGGTGGGGAGCATATTCACTAGGTCGCGGTGAGGCCCAGTTGAGGACCAGAGTCACCAGATCTAGTTGAGGCCTAGAGGGGTACCAGATTCACCTGGTCTAGGTGACATCCAGATGGGGACCAGAGTCAACAGGTCAGGGTGAGGCCCAGAGAAGATCCAGAGTCATCATGTCCAGGTGAGGTTCAGGTGTGGAACAGAGTCACCAGGTACCAATGATGCCCAGGTGAGGACCAGATTCAACAGGTCTGGGTGACGCGCAGATAGGATCAGAGTCACCAGTTCCAGGTTAGGCCAAGAAAGAGTCCACAGCAATCAGGTCCAGGTGTGGAATAAATTCACCAAGAATGGGTGAGTCCCAGATGGGGACCAGATACATCAGGTCCAGGTGAGGCCCAGGTGGTGACCAGTGTCCCCGGGTCTGGGAGAGGTCCAGGTAAGGACCAGATTCACCAGGTCCAAGAGGCCCACGTGGGGACCTGACTCACCAGGTATGGGTGAGGCCCAGGTGGCAACCCCACTCACCAGGTCCAGGTGAGGCCAACCTGCAGGCCAGAGTCACCAGATCCAGTTGAGGCCCTAGTGGGGACCAGAGTCACCAGGTAAATGTGAGTCTACAAGAACACTACAGTCACCAGGTCCAGGTGTGGTTCATGAGGGAACGAGAGTCACCAGGTCCAGGTGAGACCCAGGTGGGGACCACAGTCACCAGGTCCAGATATAGGACTAGGTGGCGGGACCTGAGTCATCAGGATTTGTTGAGGCCAAAGTGTGGAGCAAAGTTATCATGTCCAGGTGAGACCCAGTTGGGGAACAGAGTAACCATGTCCAATTGATGCCAGGTGGGAAAAGAGTCAGAAGGTCTAGAAGAGGCCTAAGTGAGGAGTAGATTCACCAGGTCCTGTTGAGGCCCAGCTGAGGACAATTATCGTCAGCTCCGTGTGAGTCCCAGAGGGGGACCAGAGTCACGCGGTCCTGGTTATATCCAGGGGGGACCAGAGTCACCACGTCAGGGTGAGGCCCAGAGGGGACGAGAATCACTAGGTCCAGGTGAGGCCCCGATGTGGAACTGAGAAACCAGGTCCCATGATGCCCATATGAGGACCTGAACCACCAGGTCCAGGCGAAGTCCTTGTGGGAACCAGTCACCTTGTCCAGGTGAAGCCCAGGTGGGACCACAGTCACCAGGTTAAGATGAGGCCCAGGAATATAAGAGAGTATCCAGGTCCCAATGATGCCCAGGTAAGGACCAGAGTCAACAGGTCAAAGAGAGGCCCAAATATGAATCAGAGTCATTGTGTTCCAGGTAAGGCCAGATCGAGACCAGAGGAACCAGGTCCAGGAGAGCCCCATATGGGAAACAGAGCCACCAGATCCAGGCAGGTCCAGGTGGGACCACAGTCACAAGGTCCAGGTGAGGCGCAGGAGGCAACAGGATTCACCAAGTCCAGGTGAGACCCAGGTGGCGACCAGTCACCACATACAGGTGCGGACCACTAAGGACAAGATTCAGCAGGCCCATGTGAAGCCCAAGGGGTGACCAGAGTCACCAGGTAGGGGTGAGGCCCAGATTGGGAACCAGAGTAACCAGTTTAGTTTGAGGCCCAGAATGGGACCAGAGATCCCTGGTCAAATTGAGGCCCAGGTGTGGAATAGAGTATTCAGGTCCCAATGATGCCTCGGTGAGGACCAGAGTCACTAGGGCCATGCAGGCCCAGATGGCAAACAGAATCACTAGGTCTTGGTGAGGCATAGAATAACACCACAGTCAGCAGTATCAGGTGAACCCCTTGTGGGAACCAGAGCCACTCTATGGAGCTGAGTCCCAGGTCCATGTGAGGCCCACGTGAGGACCAGATGCATCAGGTCGAATTGAGGCATAGCTGGGGACAAGAGTCACCAGGTCTGTGTGCGGCCTAGGTGGGGCAAGATTCAGCAGTTTTGAGTTAGGTCAATGTGGAGATGAGAGACACCAGGTCCAGGTGAGGCCAAAGTGAGGACCAGAGTCACCAGATCCAGGTGAGGTCCATGTTGGAAAGAGAGTCACCACGTTCAGGAGAGGTCCAGGTGGGGACCAGAGTCACCAGATCCAGGTGAAGTCCAGGTGGGGACTAGAGTCACCAGATCCAGGTGAAGCCCAGGTGGTGACCAGAGTCAATAGGTCCAGATGAGGCCAGGTGAGGACCAGAGTTACCAGACAACGGAGGCCCCGGTGGGGATCAGAGGCAAGATGTCTACTTGAGGCCCAGGTGTGGAACACAGTAACAAGGTCCAGATGAGTCCCCGGTGGTGACAAGAGTCACCAGGTCCAGGTGAGGCCCAGGTGGGGACCAGGATCACCAGGTCAAGGGGAGGCCCTTGAAAGAACCAGAGTCAACGGATCGAGGTCAGGAGCACGTTGCAACCAGGGTCAGCAGGACCAAGTCAGGCCAAAGTGGGGTTCACAGTCACTAGGGCACGGTGAGACCCAGAGGGGGACCAGAGTCACCTGGTCCATGTGAGGTCCAGTTGTGGAACACAGTCACCGGTACCAATTTTGCCCATTGAGGACAATGGTCAACACGGCCAGTTGAGGCCCAGATGGGGACCGGAGTCCCCAAATCCAGGTAAAGCCCAGGTGGGGACCACAGTTACCAGATCCAGGGTAGTCTCGGGTGCAGACCAGAATCGCCAGGTCCAGGTGAGGTGCAGGTGGCAACCACACTCACCAGGTCCCGGTGAGGCCCTGGTGGGAACCAGAGTCACGAGGTACATGAGAAGCTAGAAACACTGCAGCCACCAGGTCCACATGATATCCATGTGAGAAAGAGAATCACTAGTTACAGGTGAGGACCAGGTGGGGATCCGACTCACCATGTCCAGGTGAGACCCAGGTGGGAACCAGTGTCACCATATACAGGTGTGGCCCTGGTGAAGACCAGAGTTAATAGGTCAGGCTGGGTCACTGTTAGTGAACAGTGTAACCATATCCTGATGCTACCCAGGTGGGTACCGGAGACACCAGGTCCTGGTGAGGCCCAGGTGGAACCAGAGACCTGAGGTCCAGGTGAGTTCCCGATGGGAACCACAGTCACCAGGTCAGGTGAGGCCATGCTTAGGATCAGAGTCACAAGTTACAGGTGAGGTCCAGGTGGAGCCAGAGTCACCTGGTACAGAAGAGGCCAAAGTCAGGATCAGAGTTACCAGAATCAGGTCAGTCCCAGTGGGGAATACAGTAACCATTTCCCGAGGATGCCCAGGTAAAACCAGAGTCACCATGCCCAGATGCGGCGCAGGTGGGGAGCATGTTCACTAGTTCCCGGTGAGGCCCAGTTGGGGCCCAGAGTCACCAGGTCAAGTTGAGACATAGAGGGGTACCAGATTCACCTGGTCTAGGTGAAATCCAGATGGGGACCAGAGTCAGAGTCACCATGTCAGGCTGAGGCCCAGAGGGGATCCAGAGTCAACATGTCCAGGTGAGGCTCACGTGTGGAACAGATTATCCAGTTCATAATGGTCCACAGGTGAGGACCAGAGTCACCAGATCTCGGTGATGCCCAGTTAGGATCAGAGTCACCAGTTCCAGGTGAGGCCAAGAAGGAGTCCACAGCAATCAGGTCCAGGTGGGGAACAATGTCACCAGGAATGGATGACCCCAGATGGGGACCAGATTCACCCTGTCCAGGTGATTCCCAGGTGGTGACCAGAGTTACGAGTTCCAGGTGAGGACCAGGTAAGCACCAGATTCACCAGGTCCAAGTGAGGCCCACTTGCGGACCTGTGTCACCAGGCATGGGTGAGACCCAGGTGGCAACCCCACTCACCAGGTCCAGGTGAGGCGAACCTGCAGGCCATGCAGAGGAACCATGTCACGATGATGCCCAGGTAGGGACTAGAGTTACAGGTCCAGGTGAGGCCAACCTGCAGGCCATGCAGTGGAACCATGTCCCGATGATGCCGAGGTAGTGATCAGAATCACCAGGTCCAATGAGACCCAGATGGAGCATATTTACTAGGTCCAGGTGAGGTCCAGTGGAACACCAGAGTCACAAGACCTGGTTGAGGCCTAGATGGGTAACAGAATCACCTGGTCCAGGTGACATCCAGATGGGGACCAGAGTCAACAGGTCAGGATGAGGCCCAGAGAGGTTCCAGAGTCATCATGTCCAGGTGAGGCTCAGGTGTGGAACAGAGTCACCAGGTACCAAAGATACCCAGGTGAGGACCAGAGTCACCAGGTCTGGGTAATGCGCAGATAGGATCAGAGTCACCAGGTCCAGGTGAGGCCAAGAAAGAGTCCGCAGCAATCAGATCCAGGTGGGGAACAAAGTCACCAGGACTGGGTGAGGCCCAGATGGGGACCAGATTGACCAGGTCCAGGTGAGGCCCAGGTGGTGACCAGAGACCACGGGTCTGGGAGATGACCAGGTAAGGACCAGATTCCCTAGGTCCAAGAGGCCCACGAGGGGACCTGTGTCCCCAGGTACGGGCGAGGGACAGGTGGCAACCTCACTCACCAGGTCCAGGAGAGGCCATCCTTCGAGCCATGCAGAGGAACCCTGTCCCGATGATGCCCATGTAGGAACCAGAGTTACCATGTCCAGGTGAGGCCAACCTGTAGGCCATGCAGTGGAACCATGCCCTGATGATGTCCAGGTAGAGACCAGGGTTACCAGGTCCAGGTGAGGCCAACCTGCAGGCGATGCAGTGGAACCGTGTCCCGATGATGCCCAGGTAGGGACCAGAATCACCAGGTCCAATGAGGCCCAGATGGAGCATATTCACTAGGTCCAGGTGTGGTCCAGTGGAGGACCAGAGTCACCAGACCCTGTTGAGGCCTAGAGGGGTACCAGAATCACCTGGTCCAGGTGACATCCAGATGGGGACCAGAGTCAACAGGTCAGGATGAGGCCCAGAGAGGATCCAGAGTCATCATGTCCAGGTGAGGCTCAGGTGTGGAACAGAGTCACCAGGTACCAAAGATACCCAGGTGAGGACCAGATTCACCAGGTCTGGGTGACGGGCAGATAGGATCAGAGTCACCTGTTCCAGGTGAGGCCAAAAAAGAGTCCACAGCAATCAGATACAGGACTGGAACCAAGTCAACAGGCCTGGGTGAGGCCAAGACGGGGATCAGAATCACCAGGTCCAGGTAGGCCCAGGTGGTGACCAGAGACCCCGGGGCTGGGAGACGACCAGGTAAGGAACAAATTTACCAGGTCCAAGAGGCCCATGCGGGGACCTGACTCACCAGGTATGGGTGAGGCCCAGGGGCAACACCACTCACAAGGTCCAGGTGAGGCCAACCTGCATGCCAAAGTCACCAGATCCACGTGAGGCCCTAGTCGCACCGGAGACAGCAGGTAAAAGTGAGTCTACAAGAACACTACAGTCACCAGCTCCAGGTGTGGTTCATGTGGGAACGAGAGCCACCAGTTCCAGGTGAGACCCAGGTTGGGACGACAGTCACCAGGTACGGATTGAGGCCTAAGAGGGTAACAGTGCCATCAGGACCAGTTGAGGCCCAACTGTGGAACAAAGTTATCATGTCCAGTTGAGGCTGAGGTGTGGAACAGAGTATCCAGGTCATAATGGTCCACAGGTGAGGACCAGAGTCACCAGATCTGGGTGACGCGCAGATAGGATCAGAGTCACCAGTTCCAGGTGAGACCAAGAAAGAGTCCACAGCAATCAGGTCCAGGTGGGGAACAAAGTCACCAGGACTGGGTGAGGCCCAGATTCACCCGGTCCAGGTGAGGCCCAGGTGGTGACCAGAGTCCCCGGATCTGGGAGAGGACCAGGTAAGGACCAGATTCACCAGGTCCAAGAGGCCGACGTGGGGACCTGAGTCACCAGGTATGGGTGAGGCCCAGGTGGCAACCCCACTCACCAGGTCCAGGTGAGGCAAGCCTGCCGGCCTGAGTTACCGGATCCAAGTGAGGCCCTAGTGGGGACCAGAGTCACCAGGTAAATGTGAGTCTACAAGAACACCACAGTCACCAGATCCAGTTGTGGTTCATGTGGGAACGAGAGTTACCAGGTCTAGGTGAGACCCACCTGGGGACCACAGCACCAGGTCCAGATTGAGGCCTAGGTGGGGGGGAAAGAGTCATCAGGACCAGTTGAGGCCAAAGTGTGGAGCAAAGTTCTCATGTCCAGGTGAGGCCCAGTGGGGAACAGAGTTACCATGTCCCATTAGTGCCAGGTGGGAAAAGACTCACAAGGTCCAGACGAGGCCAAAGTGAGGAGTAGTATCACCAGGTCCTGTGGAGGCTCAGCAGAGGACCAGTGTCCCAAGCTCCGGGTGAGTCCCAGTGGGGGACCAGAGTCACCCGGTTCTGGTGATATCTAGGTGGGGACCAGAGTCAGCACGTCAGGGTGAGGCCCAGAGGGGGACGAGAATCACTAGGTTCAGTTTGAGGCCCCGATGTGGAACTGAGAAACCAGGTTCCATGATGCCCATATGAGGACCTAAGTCGCCAGGTCTAGGTGAGGTCCCTGAGGGAACAAGTCACCTCGTCCAGGTGAGGCCCAGGTGGGACCACAGTCACCAGTTCTAGGTGAGGCCCAGGTATATAAGAGAGTATCCAGGTCCCAATGATGCCCAGGTAAGGACCAGAGTCATCAGGTCCAGGAGAGGCCCAAATATGGATCAGAGTCATTGTGTTCCAGGTGAGGCCAGATGGAGACCACAGGAACCAGGACCAGGAGAGCCACATATGGGAACCAAAGCCATCAGATCCAGGTGAGGTCCAGGTGGGACCACAGTCACAAGGTCCAGGTGAGACGCAGGTGGCAACAGGATTCACCAAGTCCAGGTGAGGCCCAGGTGGCGACCAGTCACCACATACAGATGTGGACCAGCTAAGGACCAGATTAACCAGGCCGAAGTGAAGCCCAAGGGGTGACCAGAGTCACCGGGTAAGGGTGATTCCCAGAGGGGGCACCAGAGTAACCAGTTTAGTTTGAGGCCCAGAATGGGACAAGAGGTCCGTGGTCAAAGTGAGGCCCAGGTGTGGAATAAAGTATCCAGGTCCCAATGATGCCTGGGTGAGGACCAGAGTCACTAGGGCCATGCAGGCCCAGATGGGGAACAGAATCACTAGGTCCTGGTGAGGCATAGAATAAGACCAAAGTCACCAGTATCAGGTGAGCCCATTGTCGGAACCAGAGCCACTGTATCCAGCTGAGTCCCAGGTCCATGTGAGCCCCACGTGAGGACCAGATTCATCAGGTCGAATTGAGGCATAGCTGGGGACAAGAGTCACCAGGTCTGGGTGCGGCCTTGGTGGGGCAAGATTCAGCAGTTCTGAGTTAGGTCAAAGTGGGGACGAGAGACACCAGGTCCAAGTGAGGGCAAACTGAGGACCAGAGTCACCAGATCCAGGTGAGATCCAAGTGGGGACCAGAGTCACCAGATCCAGGTGAAGACCAGGTGGGGACCACAGTCACCAGATCCAGGTGAAGCCCAGGTGGAGACCAGAGTCAGTAGGTCCAGATGAGGCCCAGGTAAGGACCAGAGTTACCAGGTACATGTGAGGCCCCGGTGGGGATCAGAGGCAACAAGTCCATGTGAGGCCGGCTTGGGGACCATGGTCAAGAGGTGTACTTGAGGCCCAGTTGTGGAACACATTAAGGAGGTCCAGGTGAGTCCCCGGTGGTGACAAGAGTCACCACGTCCAGGTGAGGACCAGGTGGGGACCAGGATCACCAGGTACAGGGGAGGCCCTTGAAAGAACCAGAGTCAACAGTTCGAGGTCAGGCGCAGGTGGCAAACAGGGTCAGCAGGTCCAAGTCAGACCATAGTGGGGTTCACAGTCACTAGGGCACAGTGAGACCCAGAGGGGGACCAGAGTCACCTGGTCCTGGTGAGGTCCAGTTGTGGTACACAGTCACCGGGTCCCAATTTTGCCCAGTTGAGGACCATGGACAACAGGGCCAGTTGAGGCCCTGATGGGGACCGGAGTCCCTAAAACCAGGTGAAGCCCAGGTGCGGACCAGAGTCACCAGATCCAGGGTAGTCTCAGGTGCAGACCAGAATCACCAGGTCCAGGTGAGGTGCAGGTGGCAACCACACTCACCAGGTCCCGGTGAGGCCCTGGTGGGACCAGAGTCACGAGGTACATGAGAAGCTAGAAACACTGCATTCACCAGGTCCACATGATGTCCCTGTGGGAACGAGAATCACCATATACAGGTGAGGACCAGTGGGGATCCGACTCACCATGTCCAGGTGAGACCCAGGTGGGAACCAGTCTCACCATGTCCAGGTGTGGCCCAGGTGAAGACCAGAGTTAATAGGTCCGGCTGGGTCACTGTTAGTGAACAGTGTAACCATATCCTGATGCTACCCAGGTGGGTACCAGAGACACCAGGTCCTGGTGAGGCCCAGGTTGGACCAGAGATATGAGGTCCAGGTGAGGTCCGATGGGAACCACAGTCACCAGGTCAGGTGAGGCCATGCTTAGGATCAGAGTCACCAGTTACAATTGAGGCCCAGGTGGAGCCAGAGTCATTGGTACAAAAGGGGCCAAAGTCAGGACCAGAGTTACCAGGATCAGGTCAGTCCCAGTGGGGAATAGAGTAACCATGTCCCGATGATACACAGGTAGAACAGAGTCACCAGGTCCACATGAGTCGCAGGTGGGGAGCATGTTCACTAGGTCCCGGTGTGGCCCAGTTGAGGACCAGAGTCACCAGGTCGAGGTGAGGCCTAGAGGGGTACCAGATTCACCTGGTCTAGGTGACATCCACATGAGGACCAGAGTCACCACGTCAGGGTGAGACCCAGAGTGGATCCAGAGTCATCATGTCCAGGTGAGGCTCAGGTGTAGAACAGAGTATCCAGTTCATAATGGTCCACAGGGGAGGACAAGCGTCAGCTGATTGAGTTAGGCTCATTTAGGATGAGAGTCACCAGTTCCAGGTGAGGCCAAGAAGGAGTCCACAGCAATCAGTTTCAAGTGGGGAACAAAGTCATCAGGACTGGGGGAGGCCCAGATGGGGACCAGATTCACCCTGTCCAGGTGATTCCCAGGTGGTGACCAGAGTTACCAGTTCTGGGTGAGGACCAGGTTAGGACCAGATTCACCAGGTCCAAGTGAGGCCCACTTGGGGACCTATGTCACCAGTTATGTCTGAGGCCCATGTGGAAACCCCACTCACCAGGTCCAGGTGAGGCCACCCTGCAGGCCATACAGAGGAACGGTTTCCCGATGAAGCCCAGGTAGGGACCAGAGTTACCAGGTCCAGGTGAGGCCAACCTGCAGGCCATGCAGTGGAACCATCTCCCGATGATGCCCAGGTAGGGAGCAGAGTCACCGGATTCAAATGAGGCCCAGATCGAGGATATTCACTAGGTCCAGGTGAGGCCCAGTTGAGGACCAGAGTCACCAGATCTGGTTGAGGCCTAGAGGGGTACCAGAATCACCTGGTCCAGGTGACATCCAGATGGGGACCAGATCACCAGGTCAGGGTAAGGCCCAGAGAGGTTACAGAGTCATCATGTCCAGGTGAGGCTCAGGTGTGGAACAGAGTAATCAGGTACCAATGATGCCCAGGTGAGTTCCAGAGTCACCAGATCTGGGTGACGCGCAGATAGGATCAGAGTCACCAGTTCCAGGTGAGGCAAAAAGAGTCCACAGCAATCAGGTCCAAGTGGGGAAGAAAGTCACCAGGACTCGGTGAGGTCAAGATGAGGACAGATTCACCAGGTCCAGGTGAGGCCCAGGTCGTGACCAGAGTCCCCGGGTCGGGGAGAGGACCAGGTAAGTACTAGATTCACCAGGTCCAAGAGACCCACGTGGGGACCTGAGTCACCAGGTATGGGTGAGGCCCAGGTGACAACCCCACTCACCAATTCCAGGTGAGGCCAACCTGCATGCCAGAGTCACCAGATCCAGGTGAGGCCCTAGACGGGAACGGAATCACCAGGTTAATGTGAGTCTACAAGGACACCACAGTCACCAGGTCCAGGTGTGGTTCATGTGGGAACGAGAGGCAACAGGTCAAGGTGAGACCCAGGTGGGGACCACAGTCACCAGGTCCAGATTGAGGCCTAGTTGGGGGGACCAGAGTCATCAGGACCAGTTGAGGCCAAAGTGCGGAGAACAGATATCATGTCCAAGTGTGGCCCAGGTGGGGAACAGAGTAACCATAACCCATTGATGCCAGGTGGGATAAGAGTCACAAGGTGCAGACGAGGCTTAAGTGAGGAGTAGATTCACCAGATCGTGTTGAGGCCCAGTTGAGTACCAGTCTTCCCAGCTCTGGGTGAGTCCCAAAGGGGGACCAGAGTCATCCAGTTCTTGTGATATCCAGGTGAGGACCAGAGTCAACAGGTCAGGGTGAGGCCCAGAGGGGGACGAGAATCACTAGGTCCAGGTGAGTCCCCGATTAGGAACTGAGGTGAGGCCAGACTGAGGACCAGAGTCACCAGATCCAGGTGAGGTCCATGTTGGAAAGAGAGTCACCAGGTCCAGGAGAGGTCCAGGTGGGGACCAGAGTCACCAGATCCAGGTGAAGGCCAGGTGGGGACCAGAGTCACCAGATCCAGGTGAAGCCCAGGTGGGGACCAGAGTCACTATGTCCGATGAGGCCCAGGTGAGGACCAGAGTTACCAGGTACACGTGAGGCGCTGGTAGGTATCAGAGGCAACTGGTCCATGTGAGGCAGGCTTGGGGACCATGGTCAAGAGTTCTACTTGAGGCCCAGTGTGGAACACTGCAACCAGGTCCAAGTGAGTCCCCGGTGGTGACAAGAGTCACCAGGTCCAGGTGAGCCCCAGGTGGGAACCAGGATCACCAGGTACAGGGGAGGCCCTTGAACGAACCAGAGTCAACAGTTCGAGGTCACGCGCAGGTGGCAACTAGGGTCAGCAGGTCCAAGTCAGGCCAAAGTGGGGTTCACAGTCACTAGGGCACGGTGAGACCCAGAGGGGGACCAGAGTCACGTGGTCCATGTGAGGTCCAGTTGTGGAACACAGTCACCGGGTCTCAATTTTGTCCAGTTGAAGACCATGGACAACAGGGCCAGGTGAGGCCCGGATTGGGACTGGAGTCCCCAAATCCAGGTGAAGCCCAGGTGCGGACCACAGTCACAAGATCCAGGGTAGTCTCAGCTGCAGACCAGAATCACCAGGTCCTGGTGAGGTGCAGGTGGCAACCACACACACCAGGTCCCGGTGAGGCCCTGGTGCGGACCAGATGCTCGAGGTACATGAGAAGTTAGAAACACTGCAGCCACCAGTTCCACATGATGTCCATGTGGGAATGAGAATCACCAGTTACAGGTGAGGACCAGGTGGGGATCTGACTCACCATGTCCAGGTGAGACCCTGGTGGGAACCAGTGTCACCATGTTCATGTGTGCACCAGGTCAACACCAGAGTTAACAGGTCCGGCTGGGTCACTGTTAGTGAACAGTGTAACCGTATCCTGATGCTACCAAGGTGGGTACCAGAGAATCCAGGCCCTGGTTAGTCCCAGGTGGGACCAGAGACATGAGGTCCAGGTGAGGTCCCGATGGGAACCACAGTCACCAGGTCAGGTGAGGCCATGCTTAGAATCAGAGTCACCAGTTACAGGTGAGGCCCAGTTAGAGCCAGAATCACCTGGTACAGAGAGGCCAAAGTCAGGACCAGAGTTACCAGGATCAGGTCAGTCCCAGTGGGGAATAGAGTAACCATGTCCCGATGATGCCCAGGTAGAACCAGAGTCACCATGTCCAGATGAGGCGCAGGTGGGGAGCATATTCACTAGGTCCCGGTGAGGCCCAGTTGAGGACTAGAGTCACCAGGTTTGGTTGAGGCCTAGAGGGGTACCAGAATCACCTGGTCTAGGTGACATCCAGATGGGGACCAGAATCACCATGACAGGGGGAGGCCCAGAGTGGATCCAGAGTCATCATGTCCAGGTGAGGCTCAGGTGTGGAAAGAGTATCCAGGTCATAATGATCCACAGGTGAGGACCAGAGTCAGCAGATCTGGGTGAGGCCCAGTTGGGATCAGAGTCACCAGTTCCAGGTGAGGCCAAGAACGAGTCCACAGCAATCAGGTCCAGATGGGGAACAAAGTCACCAGGACTGAGTGAGGCCCAGATGGGGACCAGATTCACCAGGCCCAGGTGATTCCCAGGTGGTGACCAGGTTACGTGTTAGGGGTGAGGACCAGGTAAGGACCAGATTCACCAGGTCCAAGTGAGGCCCACGTGGCGACCTGTGTCACTAGGTATGGGTGAGGCCCAGGTGGCAACCCCACTCACCAGGTCCAGGTGAGGCCAACCTGCAGGCCATGCAGAGGCACCATATCCCGATGATGCCCAGGTAGGGACGAGAGATACCAGGTCCAGCTGAGGCCAACCTGCAGGCCATGCAGTGGAACCATGTCCCGATGATGCCCAGGAAGGGACCAGAGTCACCAGGCCCAAATGAGGCCCAGATGGAGCATATTCACTGGTTCCAGGTGAGGCCCAGTTGAGGACCAGAGTCACCAGATCTGGTTGAGGCCTAGAGGGGTACCAGAATCACCTGGTCCAGGTGACATCCAGATGGGTCCAAAGTCACCAGATCAGGGTGAGGCCCAGAGAGGTTCCAGAGTCATCATGTCCAGGTGAGGCTCAGGTATGGAACAGAGTCACCAGGTACCAAAGATGCCCAGGTGAGGAACAGAGTCACCAGGTCTGGGTGAAGAGCAGATAGGATCAGAGTCACCAGTTCCAGGTGAGGGCAAGAAAGAGTCCACAGCAATCAGGTCCAGGGTCGGAACAAAGTCACCAGGACTGGGTGAGGCCCAGATGGGGACCAGATTCACCAGGTCCAGGTGAGTCCCAGGTGGTGACCAGAGTCTCCGGGTCTGGGAGAGGACCAGGTAAGTAACAGGTTCACTGGGTCCAAGAGGACCACGTGGAGACCTGAGTCACCAGGTATGGGTGAGGCCCAGGTGGCAACCCCACTCACCAGGTCCAGGTGAGGCCACCTGCAGGCTAGAGTCACCAGATCCAGGTAAGGCCCTAGTGGGGACCGGAGTCACCAGGTAATTGTGAGTCTACAAGAACACCACAGGCACCAGGTCCAGGTGTGGTTCATGTGGGAATGAGAGTCACTAGGTCCAGGTGAGCTCCAGGTGGGGACCAGTCACCAGTTCCAGATTGAGGCCTAGGTGGGGGACCAGAGTCATCAGGACCAGCTGAGGCCAAACTGTGGAGCAAATTTATCATGTCCAGGTGAGGCCCAGGTGAGGAACAGAGTAACCATGTCCCATTGATGCCAGGTGGGAAAAGAGTCACAAGGTCCAGACGAGGCCTATGTGAGGAGTAGATTCAACAGGTCCTCTTGAGGCCCAGTTGTGGACCGGTGTCCCCAGCTCCGGGTGAGTCCCAGAGGGGGACCAGAGTCACCCGGTTCTAGTGATAACCAGGTGAGGACCAGAGTCACCACGTCAGGGTGAGGCCCAGAGGGAGACGAGAATCACTAGGTTCAAGTGAGGCCCCGATATGGAACTGTGAAACCAGGTCCCATGATGCCCATATGAGGACCTGAGTCACCAGGTCCAGGTGATGTCCCTGTGGGAACCAGTCACCCGGTTCAGGTGAGGCCCAGGTGGGACCACAGTCACCAGGTCCAGGTGAGGCCCAGGTAAATAAGAGGGTATCCAGGTCCCAATGATGCCCAGGTAAGGACCAGAGTCCACAGGTCCAGGAGAGGCCCAAATATGGATCAGATTCATTGTGTTCCAGGTGAGGCCAGATGGAGACCACAGGAACCAGGTCCAGGAGAGCCCCATATGGGAATCAGAGCCACCAGAACCAGGTGAGGTCCAGGAGGGACCACAGTCACAAGGTCCAAGTGAGGTGCAGGTGGCAACATGATTCACCAAGTCCAGGTGAGGCCCACGTCGTGACCTGTCACCAGATCCAGGTGCGGACAAGCTAAGAACCAGATTCACCAGGCCCAATGAAGCCCAAGGGGTGACCAGATTCACCAGGTAAGGGTGAGGCCCAGAGGGGGAACCAGAGTAACCAGTTTAGATTGAGGCCCAGAACGGGGCCAGAGGTCCCTGGACAAAGTGAGGCCCAGGTGTGGAATAGAGTATCAAGGTCCCAATGATGCCTGGGTGAGGACCAGAGTCACTAGGGCCATGCAAGTCCACATGGGGAACAGAATCACTAGGTCCTGGTGATGCATAGAATAAGAACACAGTCACCAGTATCAGTTGAGCCCCTTGTTGGAACCAGAGCCACTCCATCCAGCTGAGTCCCAGGTCCATGTGAGGCCCACGTGAGGACCAGATTCATTAGGTCGAATTGAGGCATAGCTGGGGACAAGAGTCACCAGGTGATGCATAGAATAAGAACACAGTCACCAGTATCAGTTGAGCCCCTTGTGGGAACTAGAGCTACTCTACCCAGCTGATTCCCAGGTCCATGTGAAGCCCACGTGAGGACCAGATTCATCAGGTCGAATTGAGGCTTAGCTGGGGACAAGAGTCACCAGGACTGGGTGCGGCCTAGGTGGGGCAAGATTCAGCAGTTCTGAGTTAGGTCAAAGTGAGGACGAGAGTCACCAGGTCCAGGTGAGGCCAAAATGAGGACCAGAGTCACCAGATCCAGGTGAGGTCCATGTTGGAAAGAGAGTCACCAGGTCCAGGAGAGGTACAGGTGGGGACCAGAGTCACCAGATCCAGGTAAAGTCCAGGTGGGGATCAGAGTCACGAGATCCAGGAGAAGTCCAGGTGGGCACCAGAGTCTCTAGGTGCAGATGAGGCCCAGGTGAGGACCAGAGTTACCAGGTACACGTGAGGCCCCGGTGGGGATCAGAGGCAACAGGTCCATGTTAGGCGGGCTTAGGTACCATGGTCAAGAGGTGTACTTGAGGCCCAGGTGTGGAACACAGTAAGCAGGTCCAGGTGAGTCCCCGGTGGTGACAAGAGTCACCACGTCCAGGAGAGGCCCAGGTGGGCACCAGGATCACCAGTTACAGGGGAGGCCCTTGAAAGAACCAGAGTCAACTGTTCGAGGTCAGGCACAGGTGGCAACCAGGGTCAGCAGGTCGTAGCCAGGCCAAAGTGGGGTTCACAGTCACTAGGGTACGGTGAGACCCAGAGGGGGACCAGAGTCACCTGTTCCAGGTGAGGTCCAGTTGTGGAACACAGTCACAGGGTCCCAATTTTGCCGGGTGAGGACCATGGTCAACAGGGCCAGGTGAGGCCCAGATGGGGACCAGAGTCCCCAAATCCACGTGAAGCCCAGGAGGGAACCACAGTCACCAGATCCAGGGTAGTCGCAGGTGCAGACCAGAATCACCAGGTCCAGGTGAGGTGCAGGTGGCAACCACACTCACCAGGTCCCGGGGAGGCCCTGGTGGGGACCAGAGTCACGAGGTACATGAGAAGCTAGAAACACTGCAGCCACCAGGTGAACATGATGTCCATGCTGGAATGAGAATCACCAGTTACAGGTGAGGACCAGGTGGGGATCCGACTCACCATGTCCAGGTGAGACCCAGGTTGGAACCAGTGTCACCATGTCCAGGTGTGGCCCAGGTGAAGACCAGAGTTAATAGGTCTTGCTGGGTCACTACTAGTGAACAGTGTAACAATATCCTGATGCTACCCAGGTGGGTACCAGAGACACCAGGTCCTGGTGTGGCCCAGGTGGAACCAGAGACACGAGTCCCAGGTGAGGTCCCAATGGGGACCACAGTCACCAGGTCAGGTGAGGCCATGCTTAGGATCAGAGTCACCAGTTACAATTGAGGCCCAGGTTGAACCAGAGTCACCTGGTACAGAAGAGGCCAAAGTCAGGACCAGAGTTACCAGGATATGGTCAGTCCCAGTGTGGAATAGAGTAACCATGTCCCGGTGATGCCCAGGTAGAACCAGAATTACCAAGTCCAGATGAGGTGCAGGTGGAGAGCATATTCACTAGGTCCCGGTGAGGCCAAGTTGAGGACCGAGTCACCAGGTATAGTTGAGGCTTGGAGTGGTACCAGATTCACCTGGTCTAGGTGACATCCAGATGGGGACCAGAGTCACCATGTCAGGCTGAGGCCCAGAGGGGATCCAGAGTCATCATGTCCAGGTGAGGTTCACGGGTGGAACAGAGTATCCAGGTCATAATGGTCCAGAGGTGAGGACCAGAGTCACCAGATCTGGGTGAGGCCCAGTTAGGATCAGAGTCACTAGTTCCAGGTGACGGCCAAGAAGGAGTACACAGCAATCAGGTCCAGGTGTGAACAAAGTCACCTGGACTGGATGAGGCCAATGGGGACCAGAAACACAATGTCCAGGTGATTCCCAGGTGATGACCAGAGTTACCAGTTCCGTGTGAGGACAAGGGAAGGACCAGATTCAACAGGTCCACGTGAGGACCACGTTGGGACCTGTGTCACCAGGCATGGGTGAGTCTCAGGTGACAACCCCACTCACTAGGTCCAAGTGAGGCCAACCTGCAGGCCATGCGAGGAACCATGTACTGATGATGCCCAGGTGGGGTCTAGAGTTATCAGGTCCAGGTGAGGCACACTTGCAGGCCATGCAGTGGAACCATGTCCCGGTAATGCCGAGGTATGGATCAGAATCACCATGTCCAAATGAGGCCCAGATGGAGCATATTCACTAGGTCTAGGTGAGGCTCAGTTGAGGACCAGAGTCACCAGATCTGGTTGAGCCCTATAAGGGTACCAGAATCACCTGGTTCAGATGACATCGAGATGGGGACCAGAGTCACCAGGTTAGGGTGAGGCCCAGAGAGGTTCCAGAGTCATCATGTCCAAGTGAGGCTCAGGTGTGGAACAGAGTCACCAGGTACCAATGATGCCCAGTTGAGGACCAGATTCACCAGGTCTGGGTGACGCGCAGATAGGATCGGAGTCACCAGTTCCAGGTGAGGCCAAGAAGGCGTCCACAGCAATCAGGTCCATGTGGGGAACAAAGTCACCAGGATTGGGTGAGACCCAGATGGGGACCAGATTCACCAGGCCCAAGTGATTCCCAGGTGGTGACCAGAGTTACCAGTTCCGGGAAGGAACAGGTAAGGACCAGATTCACCAGGTCCAATTGAGGCCCACGTGGGGACCTGTGTCACCATGTATGGTTGAGGCACAATTGGCAACCCCACTCACCAGGTCCAGGTGAGGCCAACCTGCAGGCGATGGAGACGAACCGTGTCCCGATGATGCCCAGGTAGGGACTAGAGTTACCAGGTCCAGGTGTGGCCAACCTGCAGGCCATGCAGTGGAACCATGTCCTGATGATGCCCAGGTAGGGACCAGAGTTACCAGGTCCAGGTGAGGCCAACCTGCAGGCCATGCAGTGGAACCATATCCCTATGATGCCCAGGTAGGGACCTGAGTCACCAGGTCCAACTGAGTCCCAGATGGAGCATATTCACTAGGTCCAGGTGAGGCCCAGGTGAGAACCAGTGTCCCCAGACCTGGTTGAGGCCTAGAGGGTTCCCAGAGTCACCTGGTCCCGGTGACATCCAGATGGAGACCAGAGTCACCAGGTCAGGGTTAGGCCCAGAGTGGTTCCACAGTCATCATGTCCAGGTGAGGCTCAGGTGTGGAACAGAGTCACCAGGTACCAATGATGCCCAGGTGAGGACCAGAGTGACCAGGTCTGGGCGACGCGCAGATAAGATCAGAGTCACCAGGTCCAGGTGAGGCCAAGAAGGAGTCCACAGCAATCAATCCAGGTGGGGAACAAAGTCACCAGGAGTGGGTGAGGCCCAGATGGGGAACAGATTCATTCACCAGGTCCAGGTGAGGCCCAGGTGGTGACCAGAGTCCCCGGGTCTGGGAGAGGACCAGGTACGGTCCAGATTCACCAGGTCCAAGAGGCCCACGTGGTGACCTGAGACACCAGGTATGGGTGATGCCCAGGTGGCAACCCCACTCACCAGGTCCAGGTGAGGCCAACCTGCAGGCCAGAGTCACCAGATCTAGGTGAGGCCCTAGTGGGGACAGGAGTCACCAGGTAAATGTGAGTCTACAAGTACACCACAGTCACCAGGTCCAGGTGTGGTTCATGTGGGAACTTAGTCACCAGGTCCAGGTGAGACCCAGGTGGGGACCACAGTCACCAGGTCCAGATTGAGGACAAGGTGGGGCGACCAGTGTCATCAGAACCAGTTGAGGCCAAAGTGTGGAGCAAAGTTATCATGTCCAGGTGAGGCCCAGGTGTGGAACAGAGTAACAATGTCCCATTGATGCCAGGTGCGAAAACAGTCACAAGGTCCAGACGAGGCCTAAGTGAGGAGTAGATCACCAGGTCCTGTTGAGGCCCAGTTGAAGACCAGTGTAAACAGCTCCGGGGGAGTCCCAGAGGGGGCGAGTCACCCAGTACTGGTGATATCCAGGTGGGGACCAGAGTCACCACGTCAGAGTGAGGCCCACAGGGGGACGAAAATCACTAGGTCCAGGTGAGGCCCTGATGTATAACTAAGAAACCAGGTCCCATGATGCCCGTATGAGGACCTGAATCACCAGGTCCAGTTGAGGTCCCTGTGGGAAACCGTCACGTCGTCCAGGTGACGCCCAGGGGGACCACAGTCACCAGTTCCAGTTTAGGCCCAGGTATATAAGAGAGTATCCAGGTCCCAATGATGCCTAGATAAGGACCTGAGTCAACAGGTCCAGGAGAAGCCCAAATATGGATCAGAGTCATTGTGTTCTTGGTGAGGCCAGATGGAGCCCACAGGAACCAGGTCCAGGAGAGCCCCATATGGGAACCAGAGCCACCAGATCCAGGTGAGGTCCAGGTGGGACCAGAGTCACAAGGTCCAGGTGAGGCGCAGGTGGCAACAGGATTCACCAAGTCCAGGTGAGGCCCAGGTGGCGACCAGTCACCAGATCCAGGTGAGGATCAGCTAAGGACCAGATTCACCAGGCCCAGGTGAAGCCCAAGGGGTGACCAGCGTCACGAGGTAAGGGTGAGGCCCAGAGTGGAACCAGAGTAACCAGTTTAGTTTGAGGCCCAGAATGGGACCAGAGGTCCCTGGTCAAAGTGAGGCCCAGGTGTGGAATAGAGTATCCAGGTCCCAATGATGCCTGGGTGAGGACCAGAGTCACTAGGGCCATGCAGGCCCAAATGGGTAGCAGAATCACTTGGTCCTGGTGAGGCATAGAATAAGACCACAGTCAGCAGTATCAGGTGACCCCCTTGTGGAAACCAGAGCCACTCTATCCAGCTGAGTCCCAGATCCATGTGAGGCCCACGTGAGGACCAGATTCATCAGGTCGAATTGAGGCATAGTGGGACAAGAGTCACCAGGTCTGCGTGCGGCCTAGGTGGGGCAAGATTCAGCAGTTCTGAGTTAGGTCCAAGTCGGGACGAGAGACTCCAGGTCCATGTGAGGCCAAACTGAGGTCCAGAGTCACGAGATCCAGGTGAGGTCCATGTTGGAAAGAGAGTCACCAGGTCCAGGAGAGTTCCAGGTGGGTCCCAGAGTCACCAGATCCAGGTGAAGTCCCGGTGGGGACCAGAGTCACCAGATCCAAGTGAAGCCCAGGTGGGGACCAGAGTCACTAGGTCCAGATGAGGCCCAGGTGAGGACAAGAGTTACCAGGTACACGTGAGGCCACGGTGGGGATCAGAGGCAACAGGTCCATGTGAGGCCGGCTTGGGGACCATGGTCAACAAGTGTACTTGAGGCCCATGTGTGGAACACAGGAACCAGGTCCAGGTGAGTCCCTGGTGGTGACAAGAGTAACAAGGGTCATGAGAATCTAGAAACACTGCAGCCACCAGGTCCACATGATGTCCATGTGGGAACGAAAATCACCAGTTACAGGTGAGGAACAGGTGGGGATCCGACTCACCATGTCCAGGTGAGACCCAGGTGGGAACCAGTGTCACCATGTCCTGGTGTGCCCCAGGTGAAGACCAGAGTTATTAGGTCCTGCTGGATGAGTGTTAGTGAACAGTGTAACCATATCCTGATGCTACCCAGGTGGGTACCAGAGACACCAGGTCCTGGTGAGGCCCAGGTGTAACCGGAGACATGAGGTCCAGGTGAGGTCCCGATGGGAACCACAGTCACCAGGTCAGGTGAGGCCATGCTTAGGATCAGAGTCACCAGGTACAGGTGAGTCCCAGGTGGAGCCAGAGTCACCTGGTAAAGAAGAGGCCAAAGTCAGGACCAGAGTTACCAGGATCAGGTTAGACCCAGTGGGTAATACAGTAACCATGTCCCAATGATGCCCAGGTAGAATCAGAGTCACCAGGTCCATCGAGGCGCAGGTGGGGAGAATATTAAGTAGGTCCAGGTGAGGCCCAGATGAGGACCAGAGTCACCAGGTCTAGTTGACGCCTAGAGGGGTACCAGATTCACCTGGTCTAGGGGACGTCCAGATGGGGACCAGAGTCACCATGTCATGGTGAGGCCTTGAGTGAATCCAGAGTCATCATGTCCAGGTGAGGCTCAGGTGTGGAACAGAGTATCCAGGTCATAATGGTCCACAGGTGAGGACCAGAGTCAACAGATCTGGGTGAGGCCCAGCTACGATCAGAGTCACCACTTCCAGGTGAGGCCAAGAAGGAGTCCACAGCAATCAGGTCCAGGTGGGGAACAAAATCACCAGGACTGGGTGAGGCCCAGATGGGGACCAGATTCACCAGGCCCAGGTGATTCCCAGGTGGTGACCAGAGTTAGCAGTTCCGGGTGAGGACCAGGTAAGGACCAGATTCACCAGGTCCAAGTGAGTCCCACGTGGGCACCTGGGTCACCAGGTATGGGTGAGGCCCAAGTGGCAACCCCACTCACCAGGTCCAGGTGAGGCCACCCTGCAGGCAATGCAGAGGAAGAGTGTCCCGATGATGCCCAGGTAGAACCACAGTTACCAGGTCCAGGTGCGGCCAACCTAAAGGCCATGCAGTGGAACCATGTCCCGATGATGCCCAGGTAGGGAAGAGAGTCACCAGGTCCAAATGAGGCCCAGATGGAGCATATTCAATAGGTCCAGGTGAGGCCCAGTTGAGGGCCAGCGTCACCAGAACTGGTTGAGGCCTAGAGGGGTACAAAAATCACCTGGTCCATGTGACATCCAGATGGAGACCAGAGTCACCAGGTCAGGGTTAGGCCCAGAGTGGTTCCAGAGTCCAGAGCCTCATGTCCAGGTGAGGCTCAGGTGTGGAACAGAGTCACCAGGTACTAATGACGCCCAGGTGAGGACCAGAGTCTCCAGGTCTGGGTGACACGCAGATAGGATCAGAGTCACCAGGTCCAGGTGAGGCCATGAAAGAGTCCACAGCAATCAGGTCAAGGTGGGGAACAAAGTCACCAGGACTCGGGGAGGCCCAGATGGGGACCAGATTCACTAGGCCCTGGTGATTCCCAGGTGGTGACCAGAGTCCCCGGGTCTGGGAGAGGACCAGGTAAGGACCAGATTCACCAGGTCCAAGAGGCCCACGTGGAGACCTGAGTCACCAGGTATGGGTGAGGCCCATGTGTCATCCCCACTAACCAGGTCCATGTGAGACCAACCTGAAGGCCAAGTCACCCGATCCACGTGAGGCCCTAGTGGGGACTGGATTCACCAGTTAAAAGTGATTCTACAAGAACAACACAGTCACCAGATCCTGGTGTGGTTCATGTGGGAACGAGAGTCACCAGGTCCAGGTGAGACCCAGGTGGGGACCACAGTCACCAGGTCCAGATTGAGGCCTAGGTCGGGGGAGCAGTGTCATCAGGACCAGTTGAGGCCAAAGTGTGGAGCAAAGTTATCATGTCCATATGAGGCCCAGGTCGGGAACAGAGTAACCATGTCCCAAAGATGCCAGGTGGGAACAGAGTCACAAGGTCCAGACGAGGCCTAAGTGAGGAGTAGATTCACCAGGTCCTGTTGAGGCCCAGTTGAGTACCAGTGTCCCCAGCTCCGGGTGAGTCCCAGAGGGGGACTAGAGTCACCCAGTTCTGGTGATATCCAGGTGGGTACCTGAGTTACCACGTCAGGGTTAGGCCCAGAGGGGGACGACAATCACTAGGTCCAGATGAGGCTTCGATTTGGAACTGAGAACCCAGGTCCCATGATGCCCATATGAGGACCTGAGTCGCCAGGTCCAGGTGAGGTCGCTGTAGGAAACAGTCAACTCGTCCATGTGAGGCCCAGGTGGGACCACAGTCACCAGGTCCAGGTAAAGTCCAGGTGGGGACCAGAGTCTCCAGATACAGGTGAAGCCCAGGTGGGGACCAGAGTCACTAGGTCCAGATGAGGCCCAGGTGAGGATCAGAGTTACCAGGTACACGTGAGGCCCCGGTGGGGATCTAGCCAAAAGGTCTACGTGAGGGAGGCTTGGGGAACATGGTCAACATGTCTACCTGAGGCCCAAGTGTGGAACACTGTAAGCCTGTCCAGGTGAGTCCCCAGTGGTGACGAGAGTCACCACGTCTAGTTGAGGCCCAGTTGAGGACCAGGATCTCCAGGTACAGGGGAGGCCCTTGAAAGATCCAGAGTCAACAGTTCGAGGTCAGGCGCAGGTGGCAATCAGGGTCAGCAGGTCCAAGTCAGGCCAAAGTTGGGTTCACAGTCACTAGGGCACGGTGAGACCCAGAGGGGGACCAGAGTCACCTGGTCCACGTGAGGTCCAGTTGTGGAACTCAGTCACCGGGTCCCAATTTTTCCAGTTGAAGACCATGGACAACAGGGCCAGGTGAGGCCCGGATTGGGACCGGAGTCCCCAAATCCAGGAGAAGCCCAGGTGGGGACCACAGTCACAAGATCCAGGGTAGTCTCAGGTGCAGACCAGAATCACCATGTCCTGGTGAGGAGCAGGTGGCAACCACACACACCAGGTCCCGGTGGGGCCCTGGTGCGGACCAGATGCTCGAGGTACATGAGAAGCTAGAAACTCTGCAGCCACCAGTTCCACATGATATGTCCATGTGGGAATGAGAATCACCAGTTAGAGGTGAGGACCAGGTGGGGATCTGACTCACCATGTCCAGGTGAGACCCTGGTGGGAAACAGTGTCACCATGTACAGGTGTGGACCAGGTGAAGACCAGAGTTAATAGCTCCGGCTGGGTCACTGTTAGTGAACAGTGTAACCGTATCCTGATGCTACTCAGGTGGGTACCAGACACACCAGGTCCTGGAGAGGCCCAGTTGGGACCAGAGACACGAGGTCCAGGTGATGTCCCGATGGGCACCACAGTCACCAGTTCAGGTGAGGCCATGCTTAGCATCAGAGTCACCAGTTACCGGTGAACCCAAGGTGGATCCAGAGTCACCTGGTACAGAAGAGGCCAAATCAGGACCAGAGTTACCAGGATCAGGTCAGTCCCAGTGGGGAATACAGTAAACATGTCCCGATGATGCCCAGGTAGAACCAGAGTCACCAGGTCCAGATGAGGCACAGTTGGGGAGCATATTCACTAGGTCCAGGTGAGGCCCAGTTGAGTACCAGAGTCACCAGATCTGGTTGAGGCCTCCAGGGGTACCAGAATCCCCTGGTACAGGAGACATCCAGATGGGGACCAGAGTCACCACTTCAGAGTGAGGCCCAGAGGGGGACGAGAATCACTAGGTCCAGGTGAGGCCCCAATGTGGACCTGAGAAACCAGGTCCCATGATGCCCATATGAGGACCTGAGTCACCAGGTCCAGGTGAGGTCCCTGTGGGAACCCGTCACCTCGTCCAGGTGAGGCACAGGTGGGACCACAGTCTCCAGGTCCAAGTGAGGCCCAGGTATATAAGAGAGTATCTAGGTCCCAATGATGCCGAGGTAAGGACCAGAGTCAACAGGTCCAGGAGAGGCCCAAATATGGATCACAGTCATTGTGTTCTAGGTGAGGCCAGAAGGAGACCACAGGAACCAGGACAGGAGAGCGCCATATGGGAACCAGAGCCACCAGAGCCAGGTGAGGTCCAGGTGGGACCACATTCAGAAGGTCCAGGTGAGGCGCAGGTGGCAACAGGATTCACCAAGTCCAGGTGAGGCCCAGGTGGCGACCTGTCACGAGATCCAGGTGTGGACCAGCTAAGGATTAGATTCACCAGGCCCAAGTGAAGCCCAAGGGGTGACCAGAGTCACCAGGTAAGGGTGAGGCCCAGAGGGATAACCAGAGTAACCAGTTTAGTTTGAGGTCCAGAATGGGACCAGAGGTCCCTGGTCAGAGTGACGCCCTGGTGTGGAATAGATTATCCAGATCCCAATGATGCCTGGGTGAGGACCAGAGTCACTAGCGTCATGCAGGTGCAGATGGGGAACAGAATCACTAGGTTCTGGTGAGGCATAGAATAAGACCAGAGTCACCAGAATCAGGTGAGCCCCTTGTGGGAACCAGAGCCACTCAATCCAGCTGAGTCCCAGGTCCATGTGAGGCCCACGTGAGGACAAGATTCATCAGGTCGAATTGAGGCATGGCTGGGGACAAGAGTCACCAGGTCTGGGTGCGGCCTAGGTGGGGCATGATTCAGCAGTTCTGAGTTAGGTGAAAGTGGGGATGAGAGACACCAGGTCCAGGAGAGGCGAAACTGAGGACCAGAGGCAACAGATCCATGTGAGGTCCATGTTGGAAAGAGAGTCACCAGGTCCAGGAGAGGTCCAGGTGCGGACCAGAGTCACCAGATCCAGGTGAAGCTCAGGTGGGGACCAGAGTCACTAGGTCCAGATGAGGCCCTGGTTAGGACCAGAGATACCCGGTACACGTGAGGCCCCGGTGGGGATCAGAGGCAACAGGTCCATGTGAGGCCGGCTTGGAGACCATGGTCAACAAGTCTACTTGAGGCCCAGATGTGGAACAAGGTAAGCAGGTCCAGGTGAGTCCCCGGGGTGACAAAAGTCACCACGTCCAGGTGAGTCCCAGGTGGGGACGAGGATCACCATGTACAGGGCAGGCCCTTGAATGAACCAGAGTCAACAGTTCGAGGTCAGGCACAGGTGGCAACTTTCGTCAGCAGGTCCAAGTCAGGCCAAAGTTGGATTCACAGTCACTAGGGCACGGTGAGACCCAGAGGGGGACCAGAGTCACATCGTCCAGGTGAGGTCCAGTTGTGGAACACAGTCACCGGGTCCCAATTGTGCCCAGTTGAGGACAATGGTCATCAGGACCAGGTGAGGCCCAGATGGGGACCGGAGTCCCCAAATCCAGGTGAAGCCCAGGTGGGGACGACAGGCACCAGATCCAGGGTAGTCTCAGGGGCAGACAAGAATCAGCAAAGTCAAGGTGAGGTGCAGGTGGCAACCACACTCAACAGGTCCCGGTGAGGCCCTGGTGGGTACCAGAGCCACGAGGCACATGAGAAGCCAGAAACAGTGCAGCCACCAGGTCCACATGATGTACATGTGGGAACGAGAATCACCAGTTACATTGAGGCCCAGGTGGGGATCAGACTCACCATGTCCAGGTGAGACCCAGGTGGGAACCAATGTCACCATGTCCAGGTGTTCCCCAGGTGAAGACTACAGTTAATAGGTCCGGATGGGTCACTGTTAGTGAACATTTTAACCATATCCTGATGCTACCCAGGTGGGGACCAGAGACACCAGGGCCTGGTGAAGCCCAAGTGGGACAAGAGACATGAGGTTCAGGTGAGGTCCCGATGGGAACCACAGTCACCATGTCAGGTGAGGCCATGCTTAAGTCAGAGTCACCAGTTACAGGTGAGGCTCTGGTTGAGCCAGATTCACCTGGTACAGAAGAGGTCAAATCAGGACTAGAGTTACCAGGATCAGGTAAGTCCCAGTGGGGAATAAAGTAACCATGTCCCGATGATGCCCAGGTAGAACCAGAGTCACCAGGTCCAGATGAGGCGCAGTTGGGGAGCATGTTCACTAGGTCCCGTTGAGGCCCAGTAGAGGACCAGAGTCACTAGGTCTAGTTGAGGCATAGAGGGGTACCATATTCACCTGGTCTTGGTGATATCCAGATGGGGACCAGAGTCACCATGTCAGGCTGAGACCCAGAGGGGATCCAGAGTCATCATGACCAGGTGAGGCTCAGGTGTGGAACAGAGTATCCAGGTCATAATGATCCACAGGTGAGGACCAGAGTCAGCAGATCTGGGTGAGGCCCAGTTGGGATCAGAGTCACCAGTTCCAGGTGAGGCCAAGAACGAGTCCACAGCAATCAGGTCCAGATGGGGAACAAAGTCACCAGGACTGAGTGAGGCCCAGATGGGGACCAGATTCACCAGGCCCAGGTGATTCCCAGGTGGTGACCAGGTTACGTGTTAGGGGTGAGGACCAGGTAAGGACCAGATTCACCAGGTCCAAGTGAGGCCCACGTGGCGACCTGTGTCACTAGGTATGGGTGAGGCCCAGGTGGCAACCCCACTCACCAGGTCCAGGTGAGGCCAACCTGCAGGCCATGCAGAGGCACCATATCCCGATGATGCCCAGGTAGGGACGAGAGATACCAGGTCCAGCTGAGGCCAACCTGCAGGCCATGCAGTGGAACCATGTCCCGATGATGCCCAGGAAGGGACCAGAGTCACCAGGCCCAAATGAGGCCCAGATGGAGCATATTCACTGGTTCCAGGTGAGGCCCAGTTGAGGACCAGAGTCACCAGATCTGGTTGAGGCCTAGAGGGGTACCAGAATCACCTGGTCCAGGTGACATCCAGATGGGTCCAAAGTCACCAGATCAGGGTGAGGCCCAGAGAGGTTCCAGAGTCATCATGTCCAGGTGAGGCTCAGGTATGGAACAGAGTCACCAGGTACCAAAGATGCCCAGGTGAGGAACAGAGTCACCAGGTCTGGGTGAAGAGCAGATAGGATCAGAGTCACCAGTTCCAGGTGAGGGCAAGAAAGAGTCCACAGCAATCAGGTCCAGGGTCGGAACAAAGTCACCAGGACTGGGTGAGGCCCAGATGGGGACCAGATTCACCAGGTCCAGGTGAGTCCCAGGTGGTGACCAGAGTCTCCGGGTCTGGGAGAGGACCAGGTAAGTAACAGGTTCACTGGGTCCAAGAGGACCACGTGGAGACCTGAGTCACCAGGTATGGGTGAGGCCCAGGTGGCAACCCCACTCACCAGGTCCAGGTGAGGCCACCTGCAGGCTAGAGTCACCAGATCCAGGTAAGGCCCTAGTGGGGACCGGAGTCACCAGGTAATTGTGAGTCTACAAGAACACCACAGGCACCAGGTCCAGGTGTGGTTCATGTGGGAATGAGAGTCACTAGGTCCAGGTGAGCTCCAGGTGGGGACCAGTCACCAGTTCCAGATTGAGGCCTAGGTGGGGGACCAGAGTCATCAGGACCAGCTGAGGCCAAACTGTGGAGCAAATTTATCATGTCCAGGTGAGGCCCAGGTGAGGAACAGAGTAACCATGTCCCATTGATGCCAGGTGGGAAAAGAGTCACAAGGTCCAGACGAGGCCTATGTGAGGAGTAGATTCAACAGGTCCTCTTGAGGCCCAGTTGTGGACCGGTGTCCCCAGCTCCGGGTGAGTCCCAGAGGGGGACCAGAGTCACCCGGTTCTAGTGATAACCAGGTGAGGACCAGAGTCACCACGTCAGGGTGAGGCCCAGAGGGAGACGAGAATCACTAGGTTCAAGTGAGGCCCCGATATGGAACTGTGAAACCAGGTCCCATGATGCCCATATGAGGACCTGAGTCACCAGGTCCAGGTGATGTCCCTGTGGGAACCAGTCACCCGGTTCAGGTGAGGCCCAGGTGGGACCACAGTCACCAGGTCCAGGTGAGGCCCAGGTAAATAAGAGGGTATCCAGGTCCCAATGATGCCCAGGTAAGGACCAGAGTCCACAGGTCCAGGAGAGGCCCAAATATGGATCAGATTCATTGTGTTCCAGGTGAGGCCAGATGGAGACCACAGGAACCAGGTCCAGGAGAGCCCCATATGGGAATCAGAGCCACCAGAACCAGGTGAGGTCCAGGAGGGACCACAGTCACAAGGTCCAAGTGAGGTGCAGGTGGCAACATGATTCACCAAGTCCAGGTGAGGCCCACGTCGTGACCTGTCACCAGATCCAGGTGCGGACAAGCTAAGAACCAGATTCACCAGGCCCAATGAAGCCCAAGGGGTGACCAGATTCACCAGGTAAGGGTGAGGCCCAGAGGGGGAACCAGAGTAACCAGTTTAGATTGAGGCCCAGAACGGGGCCAGAGGTCCCTGGACAAAGTGAGGCCCAGGTGTGGAATAGAGTATCAAGGTCCCAATGATGCCTGGGTGAGGACCAGAGTCACTAGGGCCATGCAAGTCCACATGGGGAACAGAATCACTAGGTCCTGGTGATGCATAGAATAAGAACACAGTCACCAGTATCAGTTGAGCCCCTTGTTGGAACCAGAGCCACTCCATCCAGCTGAGTCCCAGGTCCATGTGAGGCCCACGTGAGGACCAGATTCATTAGGTCGAATTGAGGCATAGCTGGGGACAAGAGTCACCAGGTGATGCATAGAATAAGAACACAGTCACCAGTATCAGTTGAGCCCCTTGTGGGAACTAGAGCTACTCTACCCAGCTGATTCCCAGGTCCATGTGAAGCCCACGTGAGGACCAGATTCATCAGGTCGAATTGAGGCTTAGCTGGGGACAAGAGTCACCAGGACTGGGTGCGGCCTAGGTGGGGCAAGATTCAGCAGTTCTGAGTTAGGTCAAAGTGAGGACGAGAGTCACCAGGTCCAGGTGAGGCCAAAATGAGGACCAGAGTCACCAGATCCAGGTGAGGTCCATGTTGGAAAGAGAGTCACCAGGTCCAGGAGAGGTACAGGTGGGGACCAGAGTCACCAGATCCAGGTAAAGTCCAGGTGGGGATCAGAGTCACGAGATCCAGGAGAAGTCCAGGTGGGCACCAGAGTCTCTAGGTGCAGATGAGGCCCAGGTGAGGACCAGAGTTACCAGGTACACGTGAGGCCCCGGTGGGGATCAGAGGCAACAGGTCCATGTTAGGCGGGCTTAGGTACCATGGTCAAGAGGTGTACTTGAGGCCCAGGTGTGGAACACAGTAAGCAGGTCCAGGTGAGTCCCCGGTGGTGACAAGAGTCACCACGTCCAGGAGAGGCCCAGGTGGGCACCAGGATCACCAGTTACAGGGGAGGCCCTTGAAAGAACCAGAGTCAACTGTTCGAGGTCAGGCACAGGTGGCAACCAGGGTCAGCAGGTCGTAGCCAGGCCAAAGTGGGGTTCACAGTCACTAGGGTACGGTGAGACCCAGAGGGGGACCAGAGTCACCTGTTCCAGGTGAGGTCCAGTTGTGGAACACAGTCACAGGGTCCCAATTTTGCCGGGTGAGGACCATGGTCAACAGGGCCAGGTGAGGCCCAGATGGGGACCAGAGTCCCCAAATCCACGTGAAGCCCAGGAGGGAACCACAGTCACCAGATCCAGGGTAGTCGCAGGTGCAGACCAGAATCACCAGGTCCAGGTGAGGTGCAGGTGGCAACCACACTCACCAGGTCCCGGGGAGGCCCTGGTGGGGACCAGAGTCACGAGGTACATGAGAAGCTAGAAACACTGCAGCCACCAGGTGAACATGATGTCCATGCTGGAATGAGAATCACCAGTTACAGGTGAGGACCAGGTGGGGATCCGACTCACCATGTCCAGGTGAGACCCAGGTTGGAACCAGTGTCACCATGTCCAGGTGTGGCCCAGGTGAAGACCAGAGTTAATAGGTCTTGCTGGGTCACTACTAGTGAACAGTGTAACAATATCCTGATGCTACCCAGGTGGGTACCAGAGACACCAGGTCCTGGTGTGGCCCAGGTGGAACCAGAGACACGAGTCCCAGGTGAGGTCCCAATGGGGACCACAGTCACCAGGTCAGGTGAGGCCATGCTTAGGATCAGAGTCACCAGTTACAATTGAGGCCCAGGTTGAACCAGAGTCACCTGGTACAGAAGAGGCCAAAGTCAGGACCAGAGTTACCAGGATATGGTCAGTCCCAGTGTGGAATAGAGTAACCATGTCCCGGTGATGCCCAGGTAGAACCAGAATTACCAAGTCCAGATGAGGTGCAGGTGGAGAGCATATTCACTAGGTCCCGGTGAGGCCAAGTTGAGGACCGAGTCACCAGGTATAGTTGAGGCTTGGAGTGGTACCAGATTCACCTGGTCTAGGTGACATCCAGATGGGGACCAGAGTCACCATGTCAGGCTGAGGCCCAGAGGGGATCCAGAGTCATCATGTCCAGGTGAGGTTCACGGGTGGAACAGAGTATCCAGGTCATAATGGTCCAGAGGTGAGGACCAGAGTCACCAGATCTGGGTGAGGCCCAGTTAGGATCAGAGTCACTAGTTCCAGGTGACGGCCAAGAAGGAGTACACAGCAATCAGGTCCAGGTGTGAACAAAGTCACCTGGACTGGATGAGGCCAATGGGGACCAGAAACACAATGTCCAGGTGATTCCCAGGTGATGACCAGAGTTACCAGTTCCGTGTGAGGACAAGGGAAGGACCAGATTCAACAGGTCCACGTGAGGACCACGTTGGGACCTGTGTCACCAGGCATGGGTGAGTCTCAGGTGACAACCCCACTCACTAGGTCCAAGTGAGGCCAACCTGCAGGCCATGCGAGGAACCATGTACTGATGATGCCCAGGTGGGGTCTAGAGTTATCAGGTCCAGGTGAGGCACACTTGCAGGCCATGCAGTGGAACCATGTCCCGGTAATGCCGAGGTATGGATCAGAATCACCATGTCCAAATGAGGCCCAGATGGAGCATATTCACTAGGTCTAGGTGAGGCTCAGTTGAGGACCAGAGTCACCAGATCTGGTTGAGCCCTATAAGGGTACCAGAATCACCTGGTTCAGATGACATCGAGATGGGGACCAGAGTCACCAGGTTAGGGTGAGGCCCAGAGAGGTTCCAGAGTCATCATGTCCAAGTGAGGCTCAGGTGTGGAACAGAGTCACCAGGTACCAATGATGCCCAGTTGAGGACCAGATTCACCAGGTCTGGGTGACGCGCAGATAGGATCGGAGTCACCAGTTCCAGGTGAGGCCAAGAAGGCGTCCACAGCAATCAGGTCCATGTGGGGAACAAAGTCACCAGGATTGGGTGAGACCCAGATGGGGACCAGATTCACCAGGCCCAAGTGATTCCCAGGTGGTGACCAGAGTTACCAGTTCCGGGAAGGAACAGGTAAGGACCAGATTCACCAGGTCCAATTGAGGCCCACGTGGGGACCTGTGTCACCATGTATGGTTGAGGCACAATTGGCAACCCCACTCACCAGGTCCAGGTGAGGCCAACCTGCAGGCGATGGAGACGAACCGTGTCCCGATGATGCCCAGGTAGGGACTAGAGTTACCAGGTCCAGGTGTGGCCAACCTGCAGGCCATGCAGTGGAACCATGTCCTGATGATGCCCAGGTAGGGACCAGAGTTACCAGGTCCAGGTGAGGCCAACCTGCAGGCCATGCAGTGGAACCATATCCCTATGATGCCCAGGTAGGGACCTGAGTCACCAGGTCCAACTGAGTCCCAGATGGAGCATATTCACTAGGTCCAGGTGAGGCCCAGGTGAGAACCAGTGTCCCCAGACCTGGTTGAGGCCTAGAGGGTTCCCAGAGTCACCTGGTCCCGGTGACATCCAGATGGAGACCAGAGTCACCAGGTCAGGGTTAGGCCCAGAGTGGTTCCACAGTCATCATGTCCAGGTGAGGCTCAGGTGTGGAACAGAGTCACCAGGTACCAATGATGCCCAGGTGAGGACCAGAGTGACCAGGTCTGGGCGACGCGCAGATAAGATCAGAGTCACCAGGTCCAGGTGAGGCCAAGAAGGAGTCCACAGCAATCAATCCAGGTGGGGAACAAAGTCACCAGGAGTGGGTGAGGCCCAGATGGGGAACAGATTCATTCACCAGGTCCAGGTGAGGCCCAGGTGGTGACCAGAGTCCCCGGGTCTGGGAGAGGACCAGGTACGGTCCAGATTCACCAGGTCCAAGAGGCCCACGTGGTGACCTGAGACACCAGGTATGGGTGATGCCCAGGTGGCAACCCCACTCACCAGGTCCAGGTGAGGCCAACCTGCAGGCCAGAGTCACCAGATCTAGGTGAGGCCCTAGTGGGGACAGGAGTCACCAGGTAAATGTGAGTCTACAAGTACACCACAGTCACCAGGTCCAGGTGTGGTTCATGTGGGAACTTAGTCACCAGGTCCAGGTGAGACCCAGGTGGGGACCACAGTCACCAGGTCCAGATTGAGGACAAGGTGGGGCGACCAGTGTCATCAGAACCAGTTGAGGCCAAAGTGTGGAGCAAAGTTATCATGTCCAGGTGAGGCCCAGGTGTGGAACAGAGTAACAATGTCCCATTGATGCCAGGTGCGAAAACAGTCACAAGGTCCAGACGAGGCCTAAGTGAGGAGTAGATCACCAGGTCCTGTTGAGGCCCAGTTGAAGACCAGTGTAAACAGCTCCGGGGGAGTCCCAGAGGGGGCGAGTCACCCAGTACTGGTGATATCCAGGTGGGGACCAGAGTCACCACGTCAGAGTGAGGCCCACAGGGGGACGAAAATCACTAGGTCCAGGTGAGGCCCTGATGTATAACTAAGAAACCAGGTCCCATGATGCCCGTATGAGGACCTGAATCACCAGGTCCAGTTGAGGTCCCTGTGGGAAACCGTCACGTCGTCCAGGTGACGCCCAGGGGGACCACAGTCACCAGTTCCAGTTTAGGCCCAGGTATATAAGAGAGTATCCAGGTCCCAATGATGCCTAGATAAGGACCTGAGTCAACAGGTCCAGGAGAAGCCCAAATATGGATCAGAGTCATTGTGTTCTTGGTGAGGCCAGATGGAGCCCACAGGAACCAGGTCCAGGAGAGCCCCATATGGGAACCAGAGCCACCAGATCCAGGTGAGGTCCAGGTGGGACCAGAGTCACAAGGTCCAGGTGAGGCGCAGGTGGCAACAGGATTCACCAAGTCCAGGTGAGGCCCAGGTGGCGACCAGTCACCAGATCCAGGTGAGGATCAGCTAAGGACCAGATTCACCAGGCCCAGGTGAAGCCCAAGGGGTGACCAGCGTCACGAGGTAAGGGTGAGGCCCAGAGTGGAACCAGAGTAACCAGTTTAGTTTGAGGCCCAGAATGGGACCAGAGGTCCCTGGTCAAAGTGAGGCCCAGGTGTGGAATAGAGTATCCAGGTCCCAATGATGCCTGGGTGAGGACCAGAGTCACTAGGGCCATGCAGGCCCAAATGGGTAGCAGAATCACTTGGTCCTGGTGAGGCATAGAATAAGACCACAGTCAGCAGTATCAGGTGACCCCCTTGTGGAAACCAGAGCCACTCTATCCAGCTGAGTCCCAGATCCATGTGAGGCCCACGTGAGGACCAGATTCATCAGGTCGAATTGAGGCATAGTGGGACAAGAGTCACCAGGTCTGCGTGCGGCCTAGGTGGGGCAAGATTCAGCAGTTCTGAGTTAGGTCCAAGTCGGGACGAGAGACTCCAGGTCCATGTGAGGCCAAACTGAGGTCCAGAGTCACGAGATCCAGGTGAGGTCCATGTTGGAAAGAGAGTCACCAGGTCCAGGAGAGTTCCAGGTGGGTCCCAGAGTCACCAGATCCAGGTGAAGTCCCGGTGGGGACCAGAGTCACCAGATCCAAGTGAAGCCCAGGTGGGGACCAGAGTCACTAGGTCCAGATGAGGCCCAGGTGAGGACAAGAGTTACCAGGTACACGTGAGGCCACGGTGGGGATCAGAGGCAACAGGTCCATGTGAGGCCGGCTTGGGGACCATGGTCAACAAGTGTACTTGAGGCCCATGTGTGGAACACAGGAACCAGGTCCAGGTGAGTCCCTGGTGGTGACAAGAGTAACAAGGGTCATGAGAATCTAGAAACACTGCAGCCACCAGGTCCACATGATGTCCATGTGGGAACGAAAATCACCAGTTACAGGTGAGGAACAGGTGGGGATCCGACTCACCATGTCCAGGTGAGACCCAGGTGGGAACCAGTGTCACCATGTCCTGGTGTGCCCCAGGTGAAGACCAGAGTTATTAGGTCCTGCTGGATGAGTGTTAGTGAACAGTGTAACCATATCCTGATGCTACCCAGGTGGGTACCAGAGACACCAGGTCCTGGTGAGGCCCAGGTGTAACCGGAGACATGAGGTCCAGGTGAGGTCCCGATGGGAACCACAGTCACCAGGTCAGGTGAGGCCATGCTTAGGATCAGAGTCACCAGGTACAGGTGAGTCCCAGGTGGAGCCAGAGTCACCTGGTAAAGAAGAGGCCAAAGTCAGGACCAGAGTTACCAGGATCAGGTTAGACCCAGTGGGTAATACAGTAACCATGTCCCAATGATGCCCAGGTAGAATCAGAGTCACCAGGTCCATCGAGGCGCAGGTGGGGAGAATATTAAGTAGGTCCAGGTGAGGCCCAGATGAGGACCAGAGTCACCAGGTCTAGTTGACGCCTAGAGGGGTACCAGATTCACCTGGTCTAGGGGACGTCCAGATGGGGACCAGAGTCACCATGTCATGGTGAGGCCTTGAGTGAATCCAGAGTCATCATGTCCAGGTGAGGCTCAGGTGTGGAACAGAGTATCCAGGTCATAATGGTCCACAGGTGAGGACCAGAGTCAACAGATCTGGGTGAGGCCCAGCTACGATCAGAGTCACCACTTCCAGGTGAGGCCAAGAAGGAGTCCACAGCAATCAGGTCCAGGTGGGGAACAAAATCACCAGGACTGGGTGAGGCCCAGATGGGGACCAGATTCACCAGGCCCAGGTGATTCCCAGGTGGTGACCAGAGTTAGCAGTTCCGGGTGAGGACCAGGTAAGGACCAGATTCACCAGGTCCAAGTGAGTCCCACGTGGGCACCTGGGTCACCAGGTATGGGTGAGGCCCAAGTGGCAACCCCACTCACCAGGTCCAGGTGAGGCCACCCTGCAGGCAATGCAGAGGAAGAGTGTCCCGATGATGCCCAGGTAGAACCACAGTTACCAGGTCCAGGTGCGGCCAACCTAAAGGCCATGCAGTGGAACCATGTCCCGATGATGCCCAGGTAGGGAAGAGAGTCACCAGGTCCAAATGAGGCCCAGATGGAGCATATTCAATAGGTCCAGGTGAGGCCCAGTTGAGGGCCAGCGTCACCAGAACTGGTTGAGGCCTAGAGGGGTACAAAAATCACCTGGTCCATGTGACATCCAGATGGAGACCAGAGTCACCAGGTCAGGGTTAGGCCCAGAGTGGTTCCAGAGTCCAGAGCCTCATGTCCAGGTGAGGCTCAGGTGTGGAACAGAGTCACCAGGTACTAATGACGCCCAGGTGAGGACCAGAGTCTCCAGGTCTGGGTGACACGCAGATAGGATCAGAGTCACCAGGTCCAGGTGAGGCCATGAAAGAGTCCACAGCAATCAGGTCAAGGTGGGGAACAAAGTCACCAGGACTCGGGGAGGCCCAGATGGGGACCAGATTCACTAGGCCCTGGTGATTCCCAGGTGGTGACCAGAGTCCCCGGGTCTGGGAGAGGACCAGGTAAGGACCAGATTCACCAGGTCCAAGAGGCCCACGTGGAGACCTGAGTCACCAGGTATGGGTGAGGCCCATGTGTCATCCCCACTAACCAGGTCCATGTGAGACCAACCTGAAGGCCAAGTCACCCGATCCACGTGAGGCCCTAGTGGGGACTGGATTCACCAGTTAAAAGTGATTCTACAAGAACAACACAGTCACCAGATCCTGGTGTGGTTTCATGTGGGAACGAGAGTCACCAGGTCCAGGTGAGACCCAGGTGGGGACCACAGTCACCAGGTCCAGATTGAGGCCTAGGTCGGGGGAGCAGTGTCATCAGGACCAGTTGAGGCCAAAGTGTGGAGCAAAGTTATCATGTCCATATGAGGCCCAGGTCGGGAACAGAGTAACCATGTCCCAAAGATGCCAGGTGGGAACAGAGTCACAAGGTCCAGACGAGGCCTAAGTGAGGAGTAGATTCACCAGGTCCTGTGAGGCCCAGTTGAGTACCAGTGTCCCCAGCTCCGGGTGAGTCCCAGAGGGGGACTAGAGTCACCCAGTTCTGGTGATATCCAGGTGGGTACCTGAGTTACCACGTCAGGGTTAGGCCCAGAGGGGGACGACAATCACTAGGTCCAGATGAGGCTTCGATTTGGAACTGAGAACCCAGGTCCCATGATGCCCATATGAGGACCTGAGTCGCCAGGTCCAGGTGAGGTCGCTGTAGGAAACAGTCAACTCGTCCATGTGAGGCCCAGGTGGGACCACAGTCACCAGGTCCAGGTAAAGTCCAGGTGGGGACCAGAGTCTCCAGATACAGGTGAAGCCCAGGTGGGGACCAGAGTCACTAGGTCCAGATGAGGCCCAGGTGAGGATCAGAGTTACCAGGTACACGTGAGGCCCCGGTGGGGATCTAGCCAAAAGGTCTACGTGAGGGAGGCTTGGGGAACATGGTCAACATGTCTACCTGAGGCCCAAGTGTGGAACACTGTAAGCCTGTCCAGGTGAGTCCCCAGTGGTGACGAGAGTCACCACGTCTAGTTGAGGCCCAGTTGAGGACCAGGATCTCCAGGTACAGGGGAGGCCCTTGAAAGATCCAGAGTCAACAGTTCGAGGTCAGGCGCAGGTGGCAATCAGGGTCAGCAGGTCCAAGTCAGGCCAAAGTTGGGTTCACAGTCACTAGGGCACGGTGAGACCCAGAGGGGGACCAGAGTCACCTGGTCCACGTGAGGTCCAGTTGTGGAACTCAGTCACCGGGTCCCAATTTTTCCAGTTGAAGACCATGGACAACAGGGCCAGGTGAGGCCCGGATTGGGACCGGAGTCCCCAAATCCAGGAGAAGCCCAGGTGGGGACCACAGTCACAAGATCCAGGGTAGTCTCAGGTGCAGACCAGAATCACCATGTCCTGGTGAGGAGCAGGTGGCAACCACACACACCAGGTCCCGGTGGGGCCCTGGTGCGGACCAGATGCTCGAGGTACATGAGAAGCTAGAAACTCTGCAGCCACCAGTTCCACATGATATGTCCATGTGGGAATGAGAATCACCAGTTAGAGGTGAGGACCAGGTGGGGATCTGACTCACCATGTCCAGGTGAGACCCTGGTGGGAAACAGTGTCACCATGTACAGGTGTGGACCAGGTGAAGACCAGAGTTAATAGCTCCGGCTGGGTCACTGTTAGTGAACAGTGTAACCGTATCCTGATGCTACTCAGGTGGGTACCAGACACACCAGGTCCTGGAGAGGCCCAGTTGGGACCAGAGACACGAGGTCCAGGTGATGTCCCGATGGGCACCACAGTCACCAGTTCAGGTGAGGCCATGCTTAGCATCAGAGTCACCAGTTACCGGTGAACCCAAGGTGGATCCAGAGTCACCTGGTACAGAAGAGGCCAAATCAGGACCAGAGTTACCAGGATCAGGTCAGTCCCAGTGGGGAATACAGTAAACATTGTCCCGATGATGCCCAGGTAGAACCAGAGTCACCAGGTCCAGATGAGGCACAGTTGGGGAGCATATTCACTAGGTCCAGGTGAGGCCCAGTTGAGTACCAGAGTCACCAGATCTGGTTGAGGCCTCCAGGGTACCAGAATCCCCTGGTACAGGAGACATCCAGATGGGGACCAGAGTCAACCACTTCAGAGTGAGGGCCCAGAGGGGGACGAGAATCACTAGGTCCAGGTGAGGGCCCCCAATGTGGACCTGAAAACCGAGGCCCACTGATGCCCAGATGAGGGACTGAGGTCCCAGGTCCAGGTGAGGTCCCTGTGGGACCCGTTCACCTCCAGTCGTCCAGGTTGAGGCACAGTGGGACACATTCCGTCCCAGTCCAGATGAGGCCCAGGTATATTAAGAGAGTATCTAGGTCCAATGATGTCCGAGGTAAGGACCAGTCAACATGTCAGAGAGGCCCACATATGGATCACAGTCTATTGTTTTCTAGTGCCATAAGGAGACCACAGGAACCAGGACAGAGAGCGCCATATGTGGAACCAGAGCCACCGAGGACGTGAGGTCCAGTGGGACCCCATTCAGAAGTCCAGTGAGTGCGCGGTGTGCAACATGGATCACCAATCCAGGTGAGGCGCCAGGTGGCGACCTGTCCGAATCCAGTGGTGACCAGCTAAGGGATTAGTTCACCGGCTCCAAGTGAAGCCCCCACGGGGTGACCAGATCACCGGTAAGGTGAGGCCCAGAGGAATAACAAGAGTAACCATTTAGGTTGAGGTCCAGAATGGGACCAGGGTCCCGGTCCAGAGTGACGCCCTGGTGTGGAATAGATTATCAATCCCAATGATGCCTGGGTGAGACCAGAGTCACTAGCGTCATGCAGGGTGCAGATGGGAACAGAATCACTAGTGTTCTGGTGAGGCACTAGATAAGAATCAGAGTCCCAAACAGGTGAGCCCCTTGTGGGAACCAAGCCACTCAAGTCCAGCTGAGGTCCCAGGTCCATGTGAGGCCCCACGTGAGGACAAGATTCTCAGGTCGCAATTGAGAGCATGGCTGGGGACAAGGCCCAGTCTGTGGTGCGGTCCTAGGTTGGGCATGATTCAGCATTCTGAGTTAAGGTGAAAGTGGGATGAGTAGACAACCAAGTTCCAGGAGAGGTCGAAACTGAGGACGCAGAGAGGCAACTAATCCATGGTGAGGTCCATGTTGGAAAGAGAGTCACCAGGTCCAGGAGAGGTCCAGGTGCGGACCAGAGTCACCACTCCAGGTGAAGCTCAGGTGGGACCAAGAGTCCTAGTTCCAATGAGGCCCTGGTGTAGGACCAGAGATACCCGGTACACGTGAAGCCCCGGTGGGGATCAAGGCAACAGGTCCATGTGAGGCCGCTTGGAGACCTGGTCACCAAGTCTACTTGAGCCCAGATGTGGAACAAGGTAGCAGTGTCCAGGTGAGTCCCGGGGTGATCAAAAGTCACCACGTCCCGGTGGACGTCCCAGGTGGGACTAGGATCACCATGACGGGCAGGCCCTTGAATGACCAGAGTCAACAGTTCGAGTCAGGCACCAGGTGGCAACTTCGTCAGCAGGTCCAAGTCAGGCCAAAGTTGGATTCACCAGTCACTAGGCCGGTGAGACCCATAGGGGACCAGAGGCACATCGTCCCAGGTTGAGGTCCAGCAGTTGTGGAACACCAGTCCCCGGTCCCCATTGTGCCAGTTGAGAAATTGGCATCAGACAGGTGGAGGCCCAGATGGGGACCGGAGTCCCCAAATCAGGTGAAGCCCAGGTGGGGACCCAGTGCACCAGATCCAGGGTAGTCTCAGGGCAACCAGAATCATCACAAGTCAAGGTGGAGGTGGCAGTGGCACCACACTCAACAGGTCCCGGTGAGCCCTGGTGGGTACAAGCCCACGAGGCACATGAGAAGCCAAAACTGCAGCCACCAGGTCCCCTGAATGTACATGTGGGAACGAGATCACATTACATTGGGATCCCCGGTGGGGAT